>NC_056525.1:12892713-12984315 GCF_019175285.1 Sceloporus undulatus | reverse complement strand
TCACTTGGTGTCAGTGTCTCCTCTCCTCTCCCTGTCCCCCTCTTCATCACTATTCCCAAGCAGGCAGATTGCCTCCAGCCCCTATTTCTCTTCTTTCATTCTTTTTTAAACTTCAATTTCAGTAACAGAGCTCTTGAATTGTGTGAAAAAGTGAAATAAAAATACAATTACAAACCTCTGAAAGGCATGTTGAGTAGGGCATAGGGTAGGGAGATGGGATTAAGGGGGAATCCAGAAGAGAGTGTAATGGCAGAAGCAACCCCAGTTGCACAACTGACAAGACGTGCAATAATGACTGCTCTTAAACCAGTATGTTTTCTTTTTAACTGACATGATTGTGCCAAGAAAGTGGTCCATGTGGTACAGTTGAGCTGTGGTATCCACTGGGGTTTGGTTTCTGGACCACCTGCAGATACCAAAATCCTTGGATGCTCAAGTCCCATTATGTATAACGGTGTAGTAAAATGGTGTTCCTTATATAAAAGGGCAAAATGAAAGTTTGCTTTTTAGAATTTATATTTTTTGGAATATTTTTAAGCAGTGGATGGTTGAATCGATGGATAAAAAATACATAGCTATGGAGGAGCAACTGTAATGTTTTATGTTTCTTAATGTCATCAGCTCCTGATGAAAGCACTTTGCTCATATTATCCAAATTGTGTTGGGGAGAACATGGAATGGATGATGCCCTGACTGACTGGGAAGCACTCAAACCACACAGCTCACTTGGAAGTCAACCTCCCTTTCCCCTGCACTTTTTTCAGAATAGGAAACAATGGATTGGGAGTTCTAGTTCTCTCCAGTCAGTAACTGGAAATAACAGTGAATTCCTCCATGCACTGGGAGAAGGTCTTGGGGAGTGGGAAGAGCTTTTCAGAACTTCCTCGGGTTGGATGGGGCATTCCATGAGGTAGGCTATCAAATGTCCCTTACATATGATATCCCACATATTTGGATCCAGGAGATGTCACTGTATAGGCAGTACTGAAGTATTCCAGTAATCTTCAAGAGAGGTCTGTGTGTACTGCGCAGCATGAGTTATGCACTTCAGTAACTTGGAAGGACTTTCTCACACACTGTACAATTTAACTGAACTCGACAACTTTATGTGTGGCTAACAGTCAAGCTCAAAGTAATTGTGGTAGGAGAGGGTGAGAATCATACTGAGAAAGACCACACAGGGAAATTCTGAAAGCTGATGGTCTGCTCAGTATAGTTAAGAATAAATGGAAGAACGAGGAAGAACAAATTCCATGATAATTCCCTAAAATGCAAAGAAAACATCAACAGGATAATACAGAGCATTAACTCTGATGCTGAGTCTTTTCATATTACCGCCTCAGCCAATTTTTTTTTCCAAAAATAATGTTTAGAATGTTGTAACTTGCCCAGAACATTTAGAGATGGGTGGGACAAAGATGTAAGACATCAATTAATTTTAATTTCATTTAATACCGTAGGAGGCTAAGGGAAGTGGGGGTGGGAGGAGAGCACCAGTTATAATACAGGATTTACACTGTTTCCCCACAGCTTGAAGTAAGCCTCCTGTAGCACTCCTAGGCATTACAGTTTTCAGCTTACATTTGAAAATATCATGGGTAAATGTGACAAATAGATTTTTTAAAACACATACTATCATACATTTACACTCACTAGAGAGCTGGAATTTAACTGCATCGCTTTGCTGAGCATACAAGCAACCCGCCTTTGTTGCTGCAAGAAAACATCAGGAATTTTAGATAAAGTCTGACCAAAGCACAATATTACTCTGTTCTACTTTGATCAGATGTCACCTGGAAGACTGCGTTCAGTTCTGGGTACTGCAGTTGAAGAAGGCTACTGACAAACTGGAATGAGGAAGGTGTCTAAGATGGTAACAGGTCTGGAAACCAAGCCCTGGAAGGGAACTGAATATGCTTAGCCTGGAGAACAGAAGACTGAGGTGAATTGATAGTCATTTGTAAACATCATTCTAAAGGGATATCTGACAGAAGAGGGAAGAAGCTTGTTTCCTGCTGCTCCAGAGATTAGAACATGACGCATTGAATTCAAATTGCAAGAGAAGAAACTATACATAAGCATTAGGAAGAACTGTCTGATGGTAGGCGTGGAACAGTGGGTTTGGAGGTGTTAGACTCTCCTTCTTTGGAGGTCTTTAAAGAGAGATGGGATGGCCATCTTGCAAGAATGTTTTAGTTGTGTGTACTTGCAGAGTGTTACACTAGATGGATCTTGTGATACTTTCCAATTCTATGATTCAAATGTACAAAATGGCCCAAATCTGGTCCAAAAGGCCCAAATTTGGTTGAAACCATTGGGAAAGGCTGGGTGTTACAGCTTACCAAACAAAGAAGTCAACCTGGAACAAGGTTGGACATGTCTTTTAAACCAAGGGCCAAATTACATTTCAGAGAAGTTGTTACTGGCTGTGTTGCTCGGTTAGACAAAGCCAAAAGCAAAAAAGGTGGAATGAAAATTAAAGCTACTGTCAGTAGCTAAGCCTTGGAAGAGGCACTTTAGACTTTTAGGGGGGAAAAAGGGGGGGGGGAATACAAATATGGGGGAAACCACTCAATGATGGTATCATGAACAAGAGAACGTGGTCATCTGTATACTTTCAGATGGCCAAACATGGCCCCAGCACCTTAGGTCCCCTGTCCCTGCTCTAGGAGAAAAGAGTATTCTTATTATTTATTAGTGACTTTGGATGAATCACTATATCTCAGGTTCTGTTTTTCATTTTTTAAATGGACCGACTAGTAACTTATCTTTTAGTAATTGTGTTAAGTGCTATAATGCATCCTAACTCTTTAACCCTGTACACGAAATATGAATTTATTAATAGTATCGCTAATGTGGGAACAAAGTAGTTTTTCAGAAACACCATGCCACTGTATATCAGTTGCTGGGGATAAGAGAGAAGATGCTGTTGCACTCAAGTCCTGCATGTAAGGTTCCATGAGGGACTGGCTGGACACTTATGAGCACAATATGGGAAGAATACTGGCCTTCACTCTGATCCAGCATGGGTATTACTTTTTGATAGTCTTCTTGGCCAAGATCCTGCATCATACACATAGCCACAATATCATAGCTATGGTTTACCTCGCCATCTGAGCCCTGAAACCCACCTTAAAAGCCAATCAGCTGCCCTGAAAAACTGAAGCCTATGCTGCTGGAGAGTAGGGTACTGCAGGATGATATGACCAGCTCCCTCCTACTAGCAAGCAATGCTGTGATGGAGAGCTGCAACAGGTCCCCATATAGGTCCTTGCTTTTTTCATCCACAGTAATGCTCACTAGTAGCTAGTAACATCTAGAAGTGCCTCGGCAGCAGCACAGACCTCTGTAGCTTCAGATGGCTGGCTGGCTGGCTGGCTGGCTTTTAAGGTGGGTTTCAGGGCCATTTGTGGTTATGGCAATACTGCCATGACCACGAATGTGTATACGAAGCAGTTACAATATCCTTTGTCTGACTTATGAGAGCCAGCCTGGCAAAGTGGTTTGAGTGTTAGATTATGACTCTGGAGACTATGGTTTGATTCTCCACTTGGCCATAAAACCCAATGGGTGACCTTGGGCAAGTCTCATTCTCTCAGCCTCAGGTGAAAGCAATGGAAAATTGTCTCGGAACAAAACTTGCCAAGAAAACCCATGACAGGGTCATCCTAACTCAGAAATGACTTGGAAGGCACACAACCTTCCATATAGTCTGCCTTAAAACATTGTAAATAACAGCATTCCAGTCCTTGTTTCTAGAAAAGGCTTTATATAATATGCTACAGAGACAGCCTGTGTGGTGAAGTCTTTTGAGTGTTCAACTAGGATTCTGGGAGACCAGAGTTCAAATCTCCACTCAGCCATGGCAACCTACTGGATGACTTTGGACAAGTCACACTCTGACTCTTAGAAGAAGGCAATGGCAAACCTCCTCAGAATAAATCGTAACAATAAAACTCTATGATATGGATGCTCTAGGCCAGAATCAATATGCAGCCTTATAACAATAACTATATAGTGAAATATTAGCAACCACTAAAAAACCATCACCCCTGAAAAAACGTTCATTTGAAGTCTTCTTTGTAGCTAATACTTTCCTAGTCCAACCTTAGAAATGTTACCTTTTTTTAAACAATAGCTCCCAGAATTCTCAAGCCACATGGCTAGTTGACATGGGGGGAGTTGTAATCCAAAAATGTAACATTTACACTGTCTCTGGGTTATAGTTAAACTGTTACAAATGTAATTTAGTATCTGACCAAGCCAGCGCACTGAAGCCTTGTTTATTGCTACAGTTAATCGGATTATCTCACAGGCCTACCAAATGGAGACAAATTGTGTCGATTTTGCACATTCACTACCACTTTTATCTTAGACTTTCTCAGCGGTTCAAGCAAATATTTGCCACTCTGGATTTCCTGGGCGCATTAGTAAAAGTGCAGGGAAGGGAGGGGCAGGAAAACAGCTGAAATCCAAACAGCAGTGATCTGTAAAAATGCATCTGGCAACACTTTCTTTGCTTCATTAACCACAACGCTTACAGTAACAGGTGGAGAAACCTGAGGGCCCTTATGCCAGAGGAAGCATGATTTTCTTGAAAGCCTGGCCTCTTTTTGTCACTCTCTGAACTCCAAAAGCCAAGCTGGATTTTCAAGCAACTCAAATTGGTTAATGTATGATCAAGCAGTCCAAAGATAAAAGTGTTAGAATTAAGACATAACGAAGAGCACTTTGTGAAATTCGTGGCCAAGAAATCTCCATTAGACACAGCTTTGGTGTAGGGATCCCCTTCCTACGAATGTTTGGTATTTATACTAACAGAGCACAGCAGGCTAGTGCTCTGTGTTTATGGGTATTAAAGAAGAGCAATTCTCTTCTGAATGCTCATTGTAATGTAAAAAGATAAACATATTTTTGTTTCAATACATCCAGCAAAGATAAAGTAGAGTCACGGAACTTAGTTACAAAAGCCCCTTAAAGCTGGCTTTCCTGCATGTTAGTTGTCATTATCGTCATCGTTGTCATTGTCATGATCATCATCATGATCAGAGCCAGTCTGGTGTAGTGGTTTCAGAACAGGACTACGACTCTGAAGACCAGGGTTTGAATCCTGGCTCCGCCATGTAAAAACACACTGGGTGACCTTGGGCAAGTCACAGTCTCCCAGCCTCAGAGGATGGCAATGGCAAACCCCCTCTGAAGAAACTTGTCAAGAAAACCCTGTGATAGGTTTGCCTTAGGGTAGCCATAAGTCGGAAATGACTTGAAGGAACACAACAACAACAACAAAAATTAATAATAATAATAATAATAATAATATTGTTTCCCCGCCTCTCCTGGTGGATCGAAGTGGGGTTACAGACTAAATAAAAGCACAAAGTGTTTACATAAAATTCAATTAAAAGCAGCTAAATACAATAAAATATCCAAACATTATTATTATTACAGTCAGCCCGCCATGTCCACAGATTCTGCATCCACGGATTCAACCATCCACAGCTGGAAAATATCTTTTAAAATTTCTAAAAAGCAAAACTTGATTTTTCCATCTTATATAAGGGGCACCATTTTACTACTCCATTGTATATAATGGGACTTGAGCATCCATGGATTTTGATACCCATGGGTGGTGGGGTGGGGTTCCTGGAACCAACCCCCAGTGGATAACAAGAGCTCACTGTATTGGTGTTGCTGTTGCTGGTGCTGTTGGTGTTGCAGGAATTTTTTGCATTGTTACTGGAATCCATACCACACCACACACTAGAGGTAGCCTTATATTGAGTCAGACTGTTTATCCATCTAAGCCAGTATTGTCTACGCTGACTGGCAGCATTTGTCTAGGGCGTTAGGCAGAGAAAGAGAAAGATTTTTTTAACATGATCTACACTCTGATCATTTTCACTGGAGATACTGTGGACTGAACTTCTGTATGGAAAACAAGTGTTCTGTCACTGCCATTAGCCCCTTCTCTAGCTAAGAATGAACACAAATGGTCTTCTTATAGCTATCTCATTTATTTCAATGTGGACTGCATAGCATAGGATGCTTATTAAATATTCCTATTTAGTTAGCATTCTTTATCCCCCAAGGGTAAGAGGATTTTTAGAAGTACACTGAAAACCTAAGCTTAGATTAAGCACCCTGTTGTGTCCTGCAAACCCCTGATTATGGACAAAGGAAAGAAAAGTGCAAAGGGAAAAAAGAAAATATATTCACTTTAGGCTTATATTATGAGTTTTATAATATGTTATCATTGCTCTAAACACTATAGCAGTAGCTTGGCTTTCAAACCACTGTTATGATTAAATTATTGTCATGTACCTGTAGGGTGTTTCTGCACACACCCTTTGTTTCTGAAATAAATACTGAAAAAATATTTTCATGTTTTCAGAAGAGATGGGTAGATGTGCAACCACATGCCTCTGAATTTATATATTATTATGAAAAGATACTTAACATAGAAAAAAAGTATTCTCAGTGATACCCTTGCAGAAGGAAAACATAGTCAGTAATCTCAGAGTGAAACTAGAGAGGATGATATTCAGGAGTAGCTGTGCTGACCACATAGCAAAATAAAACGTTATCCAAAATTCACAAAACAACAATACCTTTGAAACACACCATGCAAGATTTTGAAACTCTACTGGCTTCCTCATCAGGAAAAATAATGTTTTAAAAAATCAAATTGGATATGTGTGTGTGTGTGTGTGTGTGGTGGTGGTGTTGGAGTCACAGACATACATTTTTGTACCAGATATGGTCCCTGCTGAAGTTTAGTGGGTTAAGAGGAATCTCAGTGCTAATGGAGATTAAATTTTACTGTCCTTTGTCTCTGTTCCCACATGACCAAGAGGGGACTGACCTTTGCCTGCCTTGAGATCTCCACTGAATGGCACCATTGCACAGTTGAACCAAGACACCAAATGTGCACAACCAACTGCACATACACCTCCACATGCAAAGTGCAGCAGCACACCTTTATGCCACCAGGAACAATATGTATCCATGTGCAATGTGTGTAATTCCATTTCTGCAGCCTCAAAATGAGTGTGGACACACCATAGCTGACAAAACATCCAGTCTCTTCTGTAGGGGAACTTATACATGCATAAGACACTGACAGACTCTAGCCAATATCTTTTGACACAATAACCCATTTGACCTTGGGTAAGGCACACTCTCTCAGCCTCAGATTATATATATATATATATATATATATATATATATATATATATATAATCTTTATTTCAGCCAACAGGCCATTAGAGCAGCCTCAGATGATGGCAATGGCAAACCCCCTTTCAGTCTGCAACCCACCTTTGAAGCTTTGGCAGTCACCCACCACCAAATTCACCTTTAATGGCCAGTGTGGATGTATCAGATTAGTGTCCAGCTATGAGCCTTCTGTAGGTTCTAGAGGATGATATCGGTAGAGAATTCCAGATCTGCAATGTTCAAAAAAGCGAATTACAGAAGAGTTAGATTCATGTCACTAACAGGATATCAGCCTCACATTACAAGTAACTACAGTACTTTACTTGTAAGGCTGGATCTGCACTGTCTCTGATCTCGTGTCTCAACAAACTAAAATTCCCAGAATTCCATAGCACTGGGCTGTAGCAATTCAAGTGGTGTCAAACTGCATTATTTCTGCAGTATGTATCCAGCCTAAGACATTAATTCCAAGTTTTTTAAAGCTACCCATCATGTGGGAGGCAAAAGGAACTTGATGCTAGTTTTTTTTTTTTTTTTGAGAAACCCTGGTTCATCCTCAATGTCTACTCCCAACCTCAGCCAATATTGTGCAGCAATAATTTACATGAGGTTAGTATCAGCTAGTGGTTTCCATGTTAGTGGAATGGTTAATCTGTTCTGGGTTTTTATCCAAACTCTCATGGAAGGATCCAGGATGCTGAGCAATATCATCCAAATAGATTCCAACCCTTGGATAGGTCTTTAAGGTATTGACTAGGATCTATACCAGATTCAGTGCTTCCCTGAGATCATGCCATCACCACTGCTGGGGTTTCAAGCTGGTTTTGCATGCAAAGCATATGCTCTATCCTGTGGTCAGTTTTCATCATAAATTATGCATACTCTCCAACATTTCAAATATGAAAACTAGAACCCATGTGGCCAAGCAACATCAGAGTGTAGTCAAGATGATGAAAGTTATTGAGGGAAAAACTAACAAGCTAGGAAAGGCTGTAGCAGTTTGTTTTTGCCTGAGCCTACAGGGAAGAACAAGAGTCTGCCTTCTTCTGTCTTCTCTCTGGTGCAAACTACTTTTACACTTTGAACTCAGTTTGCAGCCATGGAAGTAATCTGAGGACAAAGGGGGAGTATGGGAGGTGAAGAAAGAAACTGGGACATTTTAATAGCAGCTGATAAATAGGGGAACAGAAGGTGAATCAGGGCTGTCCCTTTTAATCAGGAGAATTGAAGGATATGATGTCAATCACGTGACATATTTTTTTAAGAAGTGTGAATAACTGAATGGCTGCTGAATGTCATGCCCAGCCTGGAAGATGGCTTGGAGGACTCAGAGGATGAGCTAGAGCCTCTGGGATCTGAACCTATAATGGAGGAGCCAGAGCCCCAGGGGCTTGAACCTGTAATGGAGGAGCCAGAGGCTGGCCCTAGTTCTGCTGGAGCAGAGTCTATGGCCCCTCCAGAGGTTCAGCAGTCAAGTTTGCCTGGTGCCGAGGCTGTGGACATGGAGGAGGATCTGGGCAGCGTGCCTACCTTCAATGAGCGTCGAGCAGAAAGAGAGGGCCTTCGAAGATCTCGGAGACTTTATCAGAAGCGTCTTCGTAATCAGGCACAGCTGAAGGCCAGCTCCTTGCCTTCTTAAGCACCTGGAGCATGTGTGGTTCTTTGCCAGTGGATATCTGACTCTTTTAGAGGAAAGACTCTGTCTCTGGCTCCTTGTCTTGACTACCCGGAAACTTGACCTTGGACTGCTTTATCTACCTGCCTATCTGTTACCCTGAACCTCGAACCGTCTGACAATTCTTCTGGTAAACCCTTTTTGCAAAGCTACTGCAACTCTCCAGGACTGTGTAGCTTACATTGACTTTGCTGTGCTGGGAGGGGGTTGTTTGTTTGATAACTAGCTGCTTTATCAGCCCTTTGGCTGCTTTCCCGGACACTGAAGGAGATCCAACAATCTGGATAGTCCTTTCAAGTTCTGACTAAAACCCTGAATAGATTTACTGGTCCACTGCCACTACATCACCTCCCACTACATCAATCATATGCCTAAGAAACCTCTAGTGCCAAAATCTGAGCTTCCAGTGTTGGGTTTATAAATTGCATACAGTTTTGAATTCTGGCTACTATCCATTAACTATTGTCTCAAATAAATAAATAAATAAATAAATGAGTAGGAGTAGGTGGAAGCACTTATTTACATTCTCCATTCATCTAGGTTGGCTCCTGGAACATCTTACTTGCTTCTCAGCTTTGGAGATAGAATGCAAACTGAAACACTCACCCCCCCCCCCCCAAATGCTGACACCATACAAAATGAAAGCAAGTCTCCCTACTTGGCCTCATCTAGACCCCCTTACACATTCCAGAAGCACTGAAAATAGCTGGGCCAGAGATATCTATAACATGATCTGGAAAATAGCAAGCATGTGCTTCTTCTTTTCCATTAACATCCTGATATCCTTGGCATGGTGTGAAACTGAGTTTCCTGCCATGATGCAATTCCATAGTTGTTCTTATGTGTTGCCATAGTGCCTTCAATTCATGATGAGCCCTGTTCATCAAGAACCTCAGTTAGGACTTGCAGACTCAGTGCTGTGCCATCCTTGATTCCATTAACCCACCTGCAAAACCATCTAACTCTTTTCCTACTGGCTTTCACTTTTATCAGCATTACTATCTTTTCCATTTAGTCATGTCATATCATGATATGCCCAAGTGCAATAGCTTCAATGTAGGACTTTATCACACAAGGTTAGAAAAGCAGAATTTTAACAGTATAAAAGAAACTTTGGCTGGTACTTATCACATTATATCATGTCTGTTGCACTGCTGCCTTGCATTCCATTTGTTACTGTAGTGCACCTTTTCATTGATGGGCAAAACCTGTCAATAGGCTTTCAATCTCATTGTTATTCCATTACTACCTTTGTGCAATAGGGCCCTTCTGCTGCATTTCCACTTCTCGGGCAGTCACATAGTGTGAGTGGGTGTGATTCTGCTCCTCTCCCCATCTCTTTCTCTCCCTTGCAGCAATTGCAGCTGCCAACAGTTTCCTGAAACAGGCTGCTGTGTGCAGATTCATGCAACAGTCAGTTTTTGGGAAGCAGTTGGCAGCCCTGATCACTTGTTTCCTGCTTTCTCCTGGAAGGTGGAGTTTGGACATGTGGAAAACAGTTCACACAGTCATGGATCACCAAAGAGCTATTGGGGTGTGAGTGTGAAAAGTATGATGAGAAATGATGCCAAACTGGTATGTTTCCATTCTAAAACTAGCTTGATTCTGGCAGGACAGCAGACTTTTGCATTAAAGTCCTTAAGAATTTTGGCTTCTAAGTGGAATTCTGGTTTGATCTGTTCCAAGATCCATTTATTTGTCTTTTTGGTTGTCTATTGTATCCTGTGTCCCTGTGCTATTCTAAAATTATGTACATGAAGTAAGTGGCCTATCCTCAGTACCCCAAAGGACCCTGACAAGAGTAAAAATGTACAGAGACTGCATTTCTCGGATGCCTGACAGGGAGACACTCACATCAAGAACACATTTCATCTTGGCTTGGTTTCCTTATCCAGAAGTCAATCTAAGGGAAGAAATCTTTTGTCCTCATCTCCAGTTACAGTTTTCATTTGAGGAATGCCTGATGAGCTTCCTGACAAGATATAGGCAATGATTGCTTCCAGCTATTACCTTCTCTCCCATCGTTCAGCTCTGGAATGCAATGCTTCATTTGCAGGGCTGTCTATAAACACTTCCAAATAGGAGCAGATTCAGCATGCCACTAGTCTCAATTTATGTACATGGTAGGGAACAATCAGTGGGGTGTCTATGTGTATACAGTGCGTGATACAGGTTGCATCTCCATTATTCAAAATGCTTATGTTGAGAAGTGTTTTGTATTTTATTTATTTATTTATTTGGATTTTGAAATACCCATATTTTCATATGTGTACTTAATGAAATATCTTGGCGATGAGGCCCAATTCTAAATACAAAATTCATTTTTGTTTCATATATATATATATATATATATTATACACACAGCTTGAAAGTAATTTTAGGCAATATTTTTAATAATTTTGTGCATGAAGGAAAGTCTCTGTACACTGGACCATCCAAAAGCCAGTATCTTAGCCATCCATTAAAGAAACGTTAGCTTTTGGAATATTTCAGATTTCAGAATTCTGGATAATGGAGTCTCAACTTGTACATTATTTACTGTAACAGTGACAAATCTGTTATGAAAATTATTTTTTTTGGAAATGAAATCTGAATTTAGTAAAAGACAGTTAAAGCTACAATCTCTTAAAAGTGAATCTTTGCCATCTTTCAAATATGGTGAATTAAACAGGGGTAGGTAACTTGCATTTTTGGCTGGAGCTAGCACAACAGATGGAATCCAATATCTTGAAATATTCCTCAAGCTTAAGGGTACTTTCTATGTAAAATAAAGGACGGGTAAGGAAGGACAGAATCAGAGAATCATAGAGTTGGAAGGGTCAGGAAAGGGCATCTAGTTCAACCCCCTGCCATGCAGGAGTACAAAACTAAACTTTCCTGAAAAATTACCATCCAACCTCTCGTTAAAGACTAGCACTCACCATGGCAGTCTCTTTTCATTATTTAAGAATGTCTGTCTAAATGTTCAGCTGAGGTCTTAAGTTACTGCAATGCTAGAAATTTGGGGACTATAGGAAAATTTAATTTGGGGTGGCAGGATTCTTATTTGGGAGATGTAATAACCTTCTGTTGTTATAACCCTAGTCACGAAAATGAAGGGCCTGATATACTCCCAGCCTGGCAACCCAATGTGGCCATAATTCCTTTGGATGCTCATGGGGTAGGGGTGAGCTGGCAGTGATTCCAGGTATAATTAATTAATAATAATATTAATAATAATAATAATAATTTGTTTTATTTATATACCGCTATTCCAAAGATCATAGCGGTGAACAGCAAGTAAGCTAATTAGCAAGTAAGCTAATTTGCCCCCAACAGTCGGGTACTCATTTTAGCACCTCGGAAGGATACAAGCCTGAGTCAAGCTTGGGCCCTTTTGCTGGTCTGAACTCGCAACCTTGTGGTTTTCGAGTGAATGGCTGCAGTACAGGCATTTACCCACTGCGCCACCAGGGCTCCTGTGGATATGTGCTATTCATCTACTATGGAAGTCTGAGATTCACCAAGCCTGTCCCTTCTCTCCCCTCCTGTACTGGGTGAAGATGGGCCCACTGGCATAGCAGGGGGTGTGTCCAAAATATTGCCAATTCAGTGATATATGGAACTGGTCTGCCCATCTATCCTGGGTTATACAACAAATGAAGAAGTGCTTACTAAAGAGTCTTCTTTGCAAATGCTGCACAACGGAGAGCACAGATGACTGGAATGTGTTATATTTATTTACTTAACTGTTTATATCTCCCTCCATGCTCAAAACGGTATATATAAACATAATAAAGCATTTTAAAATGGCAGCCAAATATAAAACATAAAAAGCTACAAGCTCAAAAAGTGCTTCAGCCATCAAATAACCAAGCAATCCACAGAGAGTGTCAACAGCTAAAATCTATCCAAATAAGTAGAGTTTTAGCAGCTCTTCAGGAAAAGGCCATAAGGATATATTCACATCTGTCCAAAATATGGATCCTTGCAGGGTGCAATTGATTTTTTATTTATACTTATATTGGCTGGAATACTGTTTGAGGATTTACATCTTATTTGTGAGAGCTGGTCAGTGAAAAAAAGCAGGTACTTTAGAAGAAAACCGACATTTTAGATGTGGTGCTGGAGAAAAGTTGAGATATATGTGGACAGCCAAGAAGACAAACAAATGGGTTCTAGAACAGATCAAGCCAGGAATCTTGGTGGAAAACAAGATGCAAAACAGACCGGCAAAAAAGCCAGCTTCTGGGTGTCGTGGGGCAGGGCATATAGAAGACGTATGCCCTCAAGATGCCTGGAAGCTGGCTTCAGGTTGCTTGATTGCCGCGGATTGGGCCAGCTTTTTTTGTGCACCGGTGGGTGTAGCGTTTATATGTTCACACTACTGAGGCACCTTAAAGTTTGCTTCTAACCCGCAGAGGAGAAAAAGCCGGCTTTTGCTGGTGCAAAAATGACAGCTGTTTGCCGCTTCTTTTTTCAGCCAGCAAAAAGGTGGATTGGGGTCATGGCATGTGGTTGCTGCTGCTCTAACCTGCCTTCAAAAGCAGCAGCTTAAACCCCCCCCTTCAATGTGGTCGTTTTCACCCTCAAGATGACTAAATTCATCAGGCCACATCATGAGAAGAAAGGAAATGTTAGAAAAGACAATGATGCTAGGAAGGGTGGCAGGCAATAGAAAAAGAGAGAGATTGCATGCCAGATGGCTAGACAATGAGAATTGAATGAAGTGAAGTATCAAAGAAGTAGATGGTGAAGAAATGTCTACACTATTTAAAAAAAACCCTCACTCACTTCAAATTGTGGGCAATCTGACCAAACAAGGTTCTATCCTATTGCGGAAGTGTGACTGACAATGATTCAGGGAAACTGGTCAGTGCACCACCATTTTACTGCAAAGCAACCTCAGAGGGGAGAATGTGTGGCAGTCTAATCCAATTTGCTGTGATTTGCCATTATGTCCTAATAAGGTGTAGACAAGCCAGGGTTTTGCTGTGAATCTGAAAAACCGTAACTCATTGGATTTTACACAATGTAGATGTCAGGATGAGGTATATTTTGTATTTTAAGCATCTATTACACCAATGAGAAACTCAGAAGTCACTTTTTAAACTTATATATTTGTTATCTTTCTATCTATATATCATTAGTTCTGTTCTCTTTCTTCTGATCTTTCTATTTTCTCTCTTTCTATCATCCTTTCTCCTCTATTCCTTTTCTATTTAGGCTTAATCAGTTGTAACTTTATCTATGTGGAAAATTTCAATAAAATTTTCTCTCTATCTCTGTATCTCTCTCTGTATCATTTGCATCCTGACAACATTCTGACGTTGCTTGGCTGTCCTGTCCCAGTTTAATCTGTGAAATGTTGGAAGATATGCTGAAGGTGACAACTTGTTTGGAAAGTTCTAGATACCATTCAAAAGGCTCAACTGTCTCTGTGTTGGGGATTATTCCCTCCCTAATGGCGGGTAGTGAAGGCGGCTTGAGTGGGAGTGCAGGCCAACGGACATTTGTACCTTGAGCTTCAACATAAGCATGAATATACAAAAATGGAATTTAATCAGTTCCAGCTTGAACTACTAAATCCTTGGACCTGAAAACTGGAGAGAATGTAAGTGGCAAGGGAAGCTGGGTTCACTGACATTTTTTATGTTGACAAAACGTAGCAGACACCCCCTTTCCCTTCTGGGAACGTGAACCTGACTCAAACAGTAATGCACAAATAACCAGCACTACTCATTTGAATCAGCAAATTGCAAATAGACAAAATTTTACCAGCTGGAGCAATCTGGATGTTATTTTTGAATAGAGTTTCCTAGTTCGTCAGTAGAAACAAAAATAATAATTAAGAAATAATCTTTTTTCTCAATGAATTTTTAAAGCAATATCATTATATCAACCAATTGTGAAATGCACCATTGTCTATTATCTGACTCCCTGAAGATTTCCATTCTAAGACCACAGATGTTATAACATTGTTTAAACAAACTGGATATGCTGTATTTCAACATAAAACCTGTGCAGTGGGGGGGGGGGGGGGTGGAGAGGAATGACAGACCATTAATAGTTAGGGGGGAAAAAAATCTTAAGCTACAATTCTGTAAGAAGCTGACGGAAAAGACACAACTTTCTAGTGAGAAGACTGTGGTAGGCAGCTGTCAAACATTGGATTGCCCATCGGCTCCTGGCTCTTTTGGCCAAAGAATCAAGCCAGGATCAATCCAGAAAAGGCAGAATTACTCAATACTTCTTTGCCTCAGTCTTCTCAAAAAGGCAAAGGGTGCTCAACCTGAGGAAATGAGCAGAGGACAGAAAAGAGGAATGTCAGCACAGAATAAGTAAAGAGATAGTAGAAGAATACCTTGTAAATCTAAATGAATTTAAGTCTCCAGGACCAGATGAGCTACATCCAAGGGTATTAAAAAGAACTGGCAAATAATATCGGAGCCATTGGCAATAATCTTTGAAAACTCCTGAAAAAGGAGAAATCCCAGCAGACTGGAGAGGGCAAACGTTGTCCCCATCTTCAAAAAGGGGAAAAAAGAGGATCCCAACAATTATCGTCCAGTTAGTCTGACATCAATACCAGGAAAGATCGGGAGCAGATCATTAACAGAGAGTCTGTGAACATCTAGAAGGCAAAGCCATAATCACAAAAAAGTCAACATGGGTTTCAGAGAAACAAGTCATGCCAGACAAATCTGATCTCTTCTTTGATAAAATTACCAGCTTGGTAGATGAAGGGAATGCTGTGGATATAGTCTTTGATTTCTAAGGCCTTTGACCAAGGTTTCCCATAACATTCTTGCAAACAAGCTTGTAAAATGTGGGCTAGACAAAGGAACTGTTACATGGATCTGTAATTGGTTGACCAGCCGAACCCAAAGGGTGCTCAACAATGGCTCCTTTTCATCCGGAGGGAAGTGACCAGTGGGGTCCCACAGGGCTCTGTCCTGGGCCCAGTGCTATTCAACATCTTTATCAAGGACTTCGAGGACAGAATTGGGAGCATACTTATCAAATTTGCAGATGACACCAAATTAGGGGGAATAGCTAATACCCCAGAGGACAGGATCAAAATTCAAATGACCTGAATAGACTAGAAAGCTGGGCCAAAGCTAACAAATGAAATTCAACACAGAGAATGTAAGGTATTGCACTTAGGGCGGAAAACAAAAAGCACAGATATAGGATGGGGGACACCGGCTGAATGAAACATGTGTGAAAGGGATCTTGGAGTCCAAGTAGACCACAAGTTTGAACATGAGTGAACAATGTGATGCAGCAGCTAAAAAGGCCAATGCAATTTAGGCTGCATCAATAAAAGTATAGTGTCTAGATCAAGAGAAGTAACAGTGCCACTCTATTCTGCTTTGGTCAGGCCCAACCTGGAATACTGTGTTCCAGTTCTGGGAACCACAATTCAAAAATGACATTTAAAAACTGGAGCTGTCCAAAGGAGGGCGACTAAAATAGTGAAAGGTCTGGAAACCTTTCCATGAGGAACACTTAGGGAGCTGGGTATGTTTAGCCTGGAGAAAAGAAGGTTAGAGGTGATATGATGCTCTGTTTAAATATTTGAAGGGATGTCATATTGAGGAGGGAGCAAGCTTATTTTCTGCTGTCCAGAGAACAGAACACGGAGCAATGGATGCAAGCTACAGGAAAAGTGATTCCACCCAACATTAGGAGAACTTCCTGAGAGTAAGGGCTGTTCGATGGTGGAACGCACTCCCTCGGAGGGTGATAGAGTCTCCTCTTCCTGGAGGTCTTTAAACAGAGGCTGGATGGCCATCTGTCGGGGATGCTTGATTTAGATTTCTTTCCTGCATGGCAGGGGGTTGGACTGGATGGCCCTGAAGTCTCTCCAACTCTATGATTCTATGATTCTATGGCGGGTTACAGACCGCCCATTTGGGGTGGGCTGTACCTGCCCCTTTCCCTGGTGTATCGGGGCCTCAGCTGCTAGAACGGCAGCCGCTGAGGCCCCGATCCGCCGCTTTTCAGGCTGCGGGGAAGCGGCAAATGGCTCCTTCCCCGCAGCCTGAAAAGGGGTGTCCCTGGGGCTTCAAGCCCCAAGGACACCCCACAGCGGCGGGGAGGAGGGAGAAGGGGCCGCTGGCCCCTTTCTCCTTTGGTCCGCTGGGCGCAGCCGGTGCAGCAGCGCCCAGCGGACCAAACCAGGAAGGAGCTCCGAAACGGAGCTCCTTCCTGCTCCGCGCTAAAGCGCACAACGCCCTGGCGTGGAGTGAGGACGTCACTTCAGCCAGCCCCCATATAGAGGCGGCGCGTCGTGACGTCCTCATGGCGGCAGCCGTGTGGAACGGCCGCCGCCATTTGTGTGCACTCCGCGTCCCTAGAGTTGGGGGCATCCGGAAAGGACACCCCTTTTTAACCCTAACATGCGCGGAGCGCATACTAAAGTGCCCGTTTGTAACGGGCCTATGATTATATACCTGAGCTAAGAAGACTGTGTTGCCCAGAATAAGTCACGCCTAAACAAGATGCTTTTTAAAGTTCTTTCTGCCTAGGTGAGCCCAATGTCAGCCTAGGCAGGTTGACCCATTTGAGAATCAAAAATCATTTTACTGGCCAAGGAGATGCTGCAGACTTCAGTCTCATTGGGTCTCCAGAGCTTATGATTCCAAGGACCCTTTCACAGGACACAAATATAGAATTAGGATTCCACTAAACTGCTATGGTACCTTCCTATGGAGTTCTGGATTTGTAGTTTGGAGAGGGACAGTTGGAATTATCAGCCAAAGAGCTCTAGTGCCCCATCAGACTAAACACTCCAGGTTTCTACAGAATGTAGGTATAGCATTTAAAGTTGAATCATAATGCTAGAATTGTGTGAGGTAAAAGAGCCATAGGTTTGAGCACCAATGGTTCCTAACACTACTATTTCAAGAACCTCAGCTATGCAAATTATTTTTCTGGAGTGAGGTATCATTGATATAAAACTTTGTAATGATTTTCCATGAAAATCAACTTGAAGATGCTGCTTGTCTTGTGCAAATATTTCCATTTTTCTTCTAATAACAATTCTCTTTTCACCTGATTCAAAAACAGAAATAGAACTCACAGAGCTTCCAGATATTTTTGGATTGCAACCCTGAATGATCAAACATTGCTTACACTGCTTGGAGATGTTGGGACCTGCAGTCCAAAACATCTGAAAGGCCAAATGCTTCTCCATTCCGGTTTTAAACTACTCCTAGTTTATACTGATTTTTGAACAATAATTTGCATAGATGCCACCATGGATCTTAGATCAAGACTCAGATTACTAGTATATCAGTCATTGGTCTCTAACTTCTCCATTTTGTCCTACCATAAACCTCAGATGAATGTATCAGTATCAGAAAATACGTTGACTATTAATTCAGCAAGTAAATACTTTGTTGGTTATAAAGATACCCTTAAAGGTGACTGACTGTGCTGTGTTTTTCCATAATGTTAAGGAATTTGCCTCCCTCCACCCCCACAAACAAAATGTGTGATAGGAACAAGCTCTGGTTTTGCAAACGTTTGAAATTCCCATATACATCAAATTGCTTTTTAAAGCCATGGTTTTAAATAGAATTTAGGATTTACAATTTACATTCTTGGGGAGTTCTCAAACAAGAACAGAAGGGTCTTGGATGGTCAACTGATAAGATTGCAGTGAAAGCAATGCTGACAGTATGCTGAAGAAGCAATGATGCGAAGTTTTAATCTTTTGGGCATCACAACAGTCAAGGTTTTGCAATATTATTTAACACAACATTTTCTTCCTGGGCAAAGCTCAGATTCACAGACTTTCTCTATATTAAGTTTCCCCCGTCTGGTCTGAATCCAATTGTTGGATTCAACTAGAGTAGACACACTGAATCAATGAGATTTACCTAAGTATTGGTTTACCATTCATCAGCTGATTCAGTGAGTCTACCTCAAACTGAGACCAATTGTGTCACTAGTGTTTGTGTCACCCAGTGCGGTAACTCATGGTGTCACCCCCCACCACCACCATTGATCTCCTCTTATATCATACCATACAGAATCCTTAGTAAAGTTTTATTTGTACTAATATTACTCATAAATCATAATTCCTGTATATCATGTAATGTAATGGCAATAGTTGTGATATAAACAACTAGCACAATTAAAATTATATCTTTAAATTACAATATCATATGCACAGTCTAAATGTATGTACATAGTTTTATGTGGTTAAAGGAAACATTTGTAAGATAGTGTTTTTGAAGAAAATTTTAAAATAATTTATTTTAAAAAGATTAATTTAAATTTTATTAAAAACAACAATAACAACTTGAGGCCTCTCTCTCCTCCCACTGAACCTCACCCTGCTAACACCATCTCTTCCACTGAGCTCCAGCATTTTAAAGGAAGGTTAACAAATGTCACAGCCTATTTTTTCCAAAAGGCAAATGTTTGAAGACGGTGACACCCCTGTTAGAATGTTATCTGGCATGATCTGCACTCCTCACATACCATTAGCGACACCCATGATTGGGACTACCAAAAGCATTCTGGCTTCTGTTCTACAAGATTGACCAGCGCATATATTTGGTCAGCTGTCATTTCAGTGCTTATTTCAGGCAAGGGAATTATGTGGCCCTCCAGGTGTCAGTGAACTACAAATCTCAGCCTATCTCACTGTTGGCTATGCTGGTAAGAGCTGCCAGAATATTCAGGCCAACATCTGAAGCACTGCATGATTCCCACCCTTGTTATATTCCACCAATATGCACTAGATGTCAGTTGTTTTCTGAACACAATTCAAGGTGTGGATTTCAACATTTAAAGATCTAAGTACTGTAGGACTTGGCTATCCAGTGGATCATGTGTCTTGATATGAATCTGTCCAGTTATTAAGGATAGGGACCCCTGAGTACACTACTGTCCGCAAAGTTCCATCTGTTAGGCATGGGAGAATAGACTCTCTTAATTTGATACTCTGCCTGCTAATGACCAAATCCCCCTCCCCAACTTCTAAATGTCTAACAGTTATTCTATTAAATCTGCTGCATGAGTCAGCTCCCTCTTTTGCAGAGAAGTACAATGGGTCCTTGGTATACACTGGAGTTTGGTTCCAGGACCCCCCCCCCATGAATACCAAAATCCATGGATGCTAAAGTCCTGTTATATACAGCAGGATAGTAAGATGGTAGGAGCCACCATGGCATAGTGGTCTCAGTGTTGGACTAGGATTCTGAAGTCCGGGCTTCGATTCCCAGCTTGGCCATGAAATCCATTTGGTGACCTTAGGCAAGTCATATTCTCCCAGCCTCAAGAGAAGGCAATGGCAAACCTCTTCTGAACATATTTTGCTGAGAAAATCCCATGATAGTTTCACCTTAGGTTCGCCATAAATCAGAAATGACTTGAAGGTAGAAAACAGCAGCAACAACAAAGTGAGATGGGGTTCCTTACATAAAATAGCAATATGAAGGTCTGCTTTTTGAGATTTGCATATACAGTGTATTTTTTAATATTTTCAAACCATGGATGGTTGAATCCATGGAAAAGGAATCTGTTGGTACTGAGGGTTAAATGTATAGCTTTAAAAATAGGAGACTTTTGTAAATCCCTCAGTAAAGTCTCACATGAATATTCAAAGACTCTGGTCTAATCTGCACTGAAGAATTAATGCAGTTTGACATTATTTTAACTGCCATGGCACAATGCTATGGAATTCTGGGACTTGTCGTTTTGTGAGATATGCAGCCTTCTCTGTCAGAGAGCTACAAATCCTAGGGTTTCAAAGCACTGAGCCATGGGAGTTAAAGCAGTGACAAACTGCAGTATTTCTTCAGTGCAGATTAGACCTATGTTAGCCTTTGAAGCAGAAATCCAGAGCTCACACAGCAGAATGAAGATTCTTGAACAAACCAGGGTTAGTTTACTATATTTACAGGTAATACACACTGCCATCTAAATAATATGTCCCCAATATGATCATTAAGGATAAACTACCTAACTACCCTACTCTGAATATGTGCTGAACCCACAGGTCTAGGCATTGGCCAGGAAATAATATTTTCATATAAAACTAGATGTTCCACAGGATTTTAACCTTTGAATGCTTTAATGGTTAAAACCAGCTGTTTAAACTGGGGACTGGCAACCCACTAAGGATACTGAAGAAAGAAGCAGCAATGGAATTTTCCTTAGGAATGCAGAAAAACTCTTCAGTTTTTAGCTTGATCCATATTTTTCCACTCTCTTTTGCTAATCTTTATGGAGTTTACATTCCATCCATTATATTTATAACCAGGCTTTAGGGCAAAGGATTAGAATCAGGGATACTGGGAATTGTTCGTGCAGAAGCTCTGCTTATCTTAACCAACAGAATGGTTCTTCTGTTGCATCCACATAACTTCCTTATCACTATTTTGCTTGCATTCAGAGTGCAAATCCTGATCTCAGGCTGTTTCTATCAGTCATGGGCAGCTGACAGTAACTTTTGTGCATTTTCATGCCTGACCAGCTACAGAGCTTGAAAAGTTACTTTAAAAAATGGAATTGGTTCCCATTGCTCATGATAGTGTTGCTATTTCTTGTTTCAATTAAAAAAAAGGAACTACTTCCCTTTAAAAATGCAATAATCACATTTATTATGGGGGAAGGAAACCACATTAGGACTGATGAGAAAGTGCCATAAAATGTGAAAAGTCCAGTAAAAATGCCTCTAAAAAGATGTCCTTTAAAAGTAACTTTTTAAAAATAATTATGTTCCTGTCAAATCACCAAGCAAGTAATTTCATTCAAACTAGCTAAGGGCTTGAACAGACAGGCCAAGTTAAAGCTGCTTTGGGTCACTTTGGAGGTATGCTGTTTAAATGATGCAAGCATCCCAAGAGGCCGGAAGCTGCGCCAAAGTCACGCTCCAGTCCTAAGGACTGGAAAACAGCTTGGGTGCAGCTTCTGGCCTCTTAAGATGCATGTGTCATTTAAACAGCATATCTCCAAAGTGACCTGAAGTAGCTTTATTTTGGCCTGTCTGTTTGGGACTTAAGTTACATTTGAAATGTAACTTTGTTACACCCTTGTTCCCCCCCCCCCCCATACACATTGCAGATAACCATGATAGCTAGCATCATGTTACAAGATCATAAAATGGACTAACAATCTCATAACTGCTAGGGATTAATGTTTATGGTCATTAATGACTAAACTCAGTGCCCCAAATCTACCTTTTCAGCCTGGCCATGCCCTTACCAAACAGTTTCTGATCTTCTGCAGACTGTAGTGCCAGGGAATGATGTCTGCAATGCTCTCCCATTGATGGCGTGCCTTCAGAAAAACATTTGTGGTAGGACCCTAAGATGTCTCTCCAGCTGTCTGTTCTCAATGCACTTCAGGATTGGGAGAACACTGCAGATATATCATATATACTCAAACACTGATACCTTTTTTGGACCAACCAAAATGCACAAATACATGTTGCAAGTTTTTGAAGTCACGCTGGCTTCTTCATTAGGCAAACAGGAGAAAGAAACTGAAGATGTTAGTCATAGGTCTGCATTTTCTGTTTCTGGTCTTAGTTCAGATGGTACGGAGGGCTATCTGCAGGCTGGAACCTTCCATGTGGCCATGTGGTCACTGGTAGATTTTCAAAGTCAAGGACTTAGGCCCTTTTCACACAACGAGGCACTTATCGCATGGATATCATGGCCCAAACACTCCAGAAGCGCAGAAATGGGATCAGCCGCACTTCTGAAGCATCACTAAAGCGCATCCCACTCTTCTCCCATTGATGAATCATTCACGAAGCAGCCATTTCTGTAATAACAGAAGTTCCCATTGTTACAGAAATGGCTGCTCCATGAATGATTTATTGACGGAAGAACAGCAAAAAGCCTCAATGATGCTTCAGAAGAGCGACCGGCAATCCCACCTCTGCGCTTCTGGAGCGTTTGGGCGACGATATTCATGTGGTAAGTGCCTCGTGTGAAAAGGGCCTAAGTCTTCCTATATGACCCAGCCTGAGGTTTGAGATACTTGAGTTGTGCTTTCACTCCAACCACCTTCACAGCACTGTTTGCTGAGGACACATGTGAAGGCCTTCTGGGTGGCTGCTCCCAGGATGTGGAATTCCCTCCTTTGTGAAGCTCTCCACTTTCTTTCTATTATCAGGCAAATTTTTAAATTATTATTATTATTTAGATAGGCTTTTAGCAATTAAATGGTTGTTGTGGAAGGGTCTTTTAATGTATGTGTGTACTTTTGTCCACAGCGTTATATTTTGCATGCTTTAAAAATGTTCTAAATAAGTGCTATTTCTAATAGCACATTGTCGTTGTGTGCCATCAAGTAGTTTCTGACTTAGTGACCCTAAGGTGAAACTATTATGGTTTTCTTGGCAAGTTTCTTCAGAGGAGCTTTGTCATTGCTGTATTCTGAGGCTGAGAATATGTGACTTGCCCAAGGTCACCCAGTGAATTCTGGTCTCCAGAGTCATAGTCCAACACTACACCATGCTGGCTCTCTAATAGCATAGTTATTAACAACAAAAGCAATTAAATGTTTCTAATTTTTTTTTACTATTATGATTGGTTTTTAGCTGTTATTTTGTTTTAATCTATGTTGTAGCAGCTGCCTTGGGTCCCATACTGAAAGAAAGACGGATTATGAAATAAATACATGAACGATAAATTAACCACGGTAAAGACTGCAGATGCCTTGGTGATGGTTTTCCCTTCTCTCTTGAGCCCTCCAAAGAACAGCCCTGATGTCAAGCAAACATACCTCCTCCAGAGTCTTTGGCAGGATGAACTGATAAATGACATGCCTTTTCAGGGATGGCACATTCTTTGCCTTGGAGGCAAAGAGGGAGGTTCGGGCACATATTTCTGCTCTGAAATCACTCCCCTGCAAGCCTGCCATTTCTCATTCTTTCTCTTCAGGTTTCCTTCTCTATGTAACAATATACAGAATATCCTAGCCTTCCCCCGCCCCATGTCATAGGGTTGTAGAGTCATAGACTCACAGAGCTGGGTTTTCTTGGCAAGATTTGTTCAGAGGAAGTTCACTCTTCCCTTCCTCTGAGGCTGAGAGAGTGTGACTTGTCCAAGGTCACCCAGTGGGTTTCCATGCCTGAGCAGGGATTCAAACCCTGGTCTCTCAGAGTCCTACTCCAATACTTAAACCATTACACCATGCTGACTCTCTTTTTCAAGCACAGTGGCTCATAATAAAAATAGCATATTATTTTGGTTGACATGGACTGCATCCGCACTGCAGAAATAATACAGTTCGACACCACTAACTGTCTTGGCTCAATGTTATGGAATTCTGGGAACTGTAGAACACAGCCACATAACCCACAAAAAACTATGGCTGCTGGCCATGAAAGCCTTCAACTTTACACTACAATGATAGTTTAGGGAATTGATCGGGATGATGGGACTTGTAGGCTAAACAGGATGCTTAAGGCAAAAAGGGAAGGAGAAAGTTGAACACCACAGAATAACTGAGAAGGCAAAAAGAAGAGTGTCATCAGAGTGATTGTGATGTATCTCCATTACCTTTAGACATGTTTTATTACTGCATCCATATACCTCAGGAATATGGCTCAGGGAGGAAACCGCCTCAAGCAGTAGCCACTGGGGAAGCAGCAGTGGCAATCTAATGGACCTATGTATGGATGTATTTTATTTAAGACTGCTAGCATGGAGGAGTGGTTTGAGTGTTGTTGTTGTGTACCTTCAAATTGTTTCTGACTTTTTGTGGCCCTAAAGAAAACCTGCCATGGGGTTTTCTAAGACTGAGTGTGTTGACTCACCCATGGTCACTAGTGGATTTCCATAGTCAAGCAGGGATTCAAACCTGGGTCTCCATAGTCCTAGCCCAACACTCAAACCACTACACCATGCTGGTTCTCTTGAGTGTTGAACCAGCACTCAGATCTTCACTCTGTATAGAAACCCTCTGGGTAACTTTGGGGAACACTCTCTCAACCTTAGAGGAAGTAATGGCAAACCTCTCTCTGAACAAAGTTTGCTAAGAAAAGCTCATGATAGGGTTGCCATAATTCAGAGAATCTACTTGAAGGCACACAACAGTATCAACTTGTATTTATTTATTATCCTTCTCTTCTCCCAAGGCACCTCACAATGTAAGTAAAACCCAAATACAGTAAAATCAATGAATAATACAAAAGTTAACAATACCTCTCTTTTGGGTGACCTGTGGTTGCCATACACTTTGTCCTGCACCCCTTAAAACTAGCCTGCTAATATCTCAAGTGTGGTGGAACATACTATAACACTGCAAATGTTTACCCAAAACACATACTCCAAGTAGGGTGGGATGAGCCCCCTCCTAACTCTTTTCAGGCTATGGACCACTGTGTCAGTGTTGGAGTAAGATTCAATGGCCAAACCAGTGATGCTCAATCCTGTATGAGGAATCAGAACCTCAGGCAGCAAAATATATTGGAATGGCCCCACAATTGCCACGGAATCTCCCAGTGCATTAAAACAGAGAAGTGGTTTTTGTAGAGGATAATACCGTAAGAACACAATAATAGGCTGTACAGGGAAAGTCTCCTCCAAAAATTTGAGAAGGAAACGTTTTAAGGTTCACCTCTAAGCTGACTTGCTTTGATCCCCTTAACAACCAGTCTGACTAGTTGCCTTTGGGGTCTGTTTGAAGATTAGGTTATGTGCATTTTTAAGAATGGTTGACAATTAAGCAGGAAGCTATCCCCTCAGACAAGTGGCATGTCTAGACAAAAACTATATTGATCACTGAAGATGTTCAGGCTGTTGTAAAAACTGAACCTCCCATAATCTGCAAGTGTCTGGGAGTTGGAGTCTTAAAAAGTAAATTTCCTAAACCTTTAACAAATCAAAAAGAAACAAATTGTGAATCAATAAGACACCTACATAAATAACAGAAATTTGCAAGATCACCACTGGAAGCTCATCATAGGACATCAGACAGTCCATTCCCTCCGAACCTGATGCTCACACAGTGTCAAGTACTAAAACTCCCATAGTCCTCACCATGCAAGGTATCAGGCTGGCTGGAGATGACGGGTGTTGTAGTCCAAGAGATCTAGCAGGTGTCACTTTGGAAAAGGCTGATCAGGTCAAATGCTTCACCACATTGGTCAGCATCAGTACAAAGGTCCCATACACAAGAAATAATTAAAAGCAGATGCATTCCATTTGAAAGGTTCATTCACAGAGTTCTACAAAATTACAACAAAGAGCAGGTAAAGGTGGGTACCTTTAATTAGAACATTTGCAGACTGATTTACATTTAAGCATGTACATGGTTTGTAAAAACTCCATTAGTTTTTTTAAAACTCTTTTTCACTTGTTTGACGTCAACAGGTTTTTATCTTGTTGAAATTAATTTATTTTAATTGGTTTTGTTGAAATGGTCTATGCTGTTTTGTCAGTTTGCCACCCAGAGATCATGATTGTTTCAAGGATGTGATTTCCTTTCTGACCAGAACTTGTGTTTTTGGACTCCAGCTCCCCCAGCAAGCCAGGAATTTAAAAATAAATAAATAAATAAATAAATAAAACAGAAATCTAGTCTTTCACTCTTCACCCCCACTTAAGACTGACCCCCCATTTTAATTTCTAGAGAAGACATTGCCTTCAATGTTCGTCGCAGCACATCACACACTGAAATGAGATGGGAATTGTGTATCTTTCCAGATTTTGATGTATTGCAACTCCTAGGTTTCCTCACCATTGGTTATGCTGGCAAGATATGCTGGGGATTGCAGTTCAGCCACATCTGGACAACATCCCTTTGTATATTCCTGTATTAAAAAGAGCCCCCTTTTTCAAACATAAGGATGAATTCAGCATTCGTTTTACTTAAACATTTTTGTGTGGCTTCAAGCTGTTTCTGACTTTTGTCATTGGTAGGTGCATTCAAGTTGACTTCAACCCATGATGACCCCATGAATGAGAGACCTCCCAGTTAACCTGTCCTTAGAGTTCAGGTCTCCAGACTCACGGTCATATCTTCCCTGATTCAGTCTATCCATCTAGAGAGTGGTTTCTTATCTTTCTACTGCCCTCCACATAGAATCAGAGAAGCAAAGAGTTGGAAGAGATCACAAGGGCCATCCAGTCCAACCCTTGCCATGCAGGAACTCTCAATCAAAGCATCCCCGACAGATGGCCATCCAGCCTCTGCTTAAAGACCTCCAAGGAAGGAGACTCCACTACACTCCGAGGGAGTTTGTTCCACTGTCGAACAGCCCTTACTGTCAGGAAGTTCCTCCTAATGTTGAGCTGGAATCTCTTTTGCTGTAGCTTGCATCCATTGTTCCAGGTCCTAGTCTCTGCAGCAGCAGAAAACAAGCTTGCTCCCTCCTCTATATGACATCCCTTCAAATATTTCAACAGGGCTACCATATCACCTCTTAACCTTCTTTTCTCCAGGCTAACACCCCCAGCTCCCTAAGTCGTTCCTCATAGGACATGGTTTCCAGACCCTTCACCATTTTTGTCGCCCTCCTCTGGACATGCTCTAGTTTCTCAATGTCCTTTTTTAACTGTGGTGCCCAGAACTGCACACAATATTCCAGGTGGAGCCTGGCCAGAGCAGAATAGAGTGGCACTATTACTTCCCTTGATCTAGACACTATACTTCTATTCATGCAGCCTAAAATTGCATTGGCCTTTTTAGTTGCCGCATCACACTGTTGACTCATGTTCAGCTTGTGGTCTACTTGGACTCCCAGATCCCTTTCACACATAGTTTCATTCAGCCAGGTGTCCCCTATCCTATATCTATGCATTTCATTTTTCTGCTCTAAGTGCAGTACCTTACATTTTTCCCTGTTGAAGTTCATTTTGTTAGCTTTGGCCCAGCTTTCTAGTCTATTCAGGTCATTTAAAATATCGATCCTGTCCTCTGGGGTGTTAGCTTCTCCTGCCAATTTGGTGTCGTCTGCAAATTTGATGAGTATGCCCCGAATTCTGACATCCAATCATTGATAAGGATGTTGAATAGCGCTGGCCCCAGGACAGAGCCCTGTGGGACCCCACTGGTCACTTCTTTCCAAGATGAAGAGGAGCCATTGCTGAGCACCCTTTGAGTTCGGCCAGTCAACCAATTACAACTCCATGTAACAGTTACTTTGTCTAGCCCACATTTTACCAGCTTGTTTGCAAGAATGTCATGGGGAACCTTGTCAAAGGCTTTACTGAAATCAAGATATACTATATCCACAGCATTCCCTTCATCTAACAAGCTGGTAATTTTATAAAAAAAAAAAAAAAGAGAGATAAGATTTGTCTGGCATGACTTGTTTCTCTGAAACCCATGTTGACTTTTTGTGATTATGGAATTGCCATCTAGATGTTCACAGATTCTCTGTTTAATAATCTGCTCTAGAATCTTTCCTGGGATTGATGTCAGACTAACTGGATGATAATTTTTGGGCTCCTCTTTTTCCCCCTTTTTGAAGATGCATTGTCATCTTTTCTAGTGAATTCTGTCTTCTCATTATATGGTCAAAGTACAACAGCCTCAGTTTAGTCATCCTGATTTCTAGGGAGAATAACCGCTTGATTTGCTCTAGAACTCATTTATTTGTCCTTTTAGCAGTCCATGGCATTTGCGGAACTCTCCTGTAGCATCACATCCCCAAACAGTTGATTTTCTTCCTATCAACTTTCTTCACTGTCCAGCTTTCATAACCATACATAGAGATGGGAAATACAATGGTTTGCACCATCCTAATTTTTGCATTCAGTGATATAGTTTTCATTTGAGAATCTTGTTTACTTTCTTTGTAACTGCCCTTCCAAGTCCAAATCTTCTTCTGATTTCATGACTGCTGTCTCCACTCTGATTAATGATTGAAGCAAGGTTAGAAAAATCTTCAGCTATTGCAATGTCTTCCTCATCTACTTTAAAGGTATCTAAATCCTTTGTAGTCATTATTTTTGCTTTTTAAATGTTCAACTATAGACCTGACTTTGCATTTTATTTCTTGACTTTCTTCAATAATCATTTCAAGTCTTGATATTTTCTGTTAGTAGTATGGTGTCATCTATGTAGTGTAGATTATTGTTGTTTCATCCTCCAGGATTCACACCTCCTTCTTCCAAATCTAATCCTGTTTCTGGCATACAGGTTAAACAAATAGGGTGATGAAGTACCACCTTTTCTGACCAGTTGGAAACCAGTCCATATTCTGAGTTATGGCGGAAACTATAATGAGGTTTTCTTTGCAACATTTGTTCAGATGGCCTTCGCTTTCCTCTGCTACCAAAAGAGTGTGACTTGCCCAGGGTCATCCAGTGGGTTTCAATGACCGAGTGCCGATTCAAACCCTGGTCTCTTGAGTCATAGTCCAGTGCTCAAACCACTACACCAGACTGGCACTTTTTAAATATAGAGTAGACCCCTTGAAATCAATGGGACTTTAGTAAATGAAGACTAACAAATCCTATTCATTAAAATGGATCTACACATCACATCTGGAAGAAATAATGTTGGATTCAGCTCATAGAGATTATAGTATGGTCAAACAACTTTAAGGCTTACTGAGCACAATTAGTCAGGAACACAGCTTAGAAAAGTGAGGTTTTTTGATTCCTGCTTCCAGAATCCCCTAGGCATCATGGCTTGCTGGGGGAGCTGTAGTCCAAAAACACAAGTTCTGGTCAAAAAGGAAATCACATCCTTGAAACAATCATGCCTTTGATTTTCATAGACATGCAAAACATTTGCAAGAACCACTGTGGAAATTATAATGTGTAAGTTGGACTTAAGACATGGGAACTGTGCAGTACAAAGCACACTGGAATCCAGATAACTGAACAGTAGTCCATGTCTAGTCTCTTGTTATGTCCCTTATCATGATCTTTCCCAAGCAACAACAGAGATGGCTGGAGATCGGGGACAAATGATATTATTGGCAGCCTTAGAGTTATGGTCTATAAGCATGTGCCAGTTCAGTGCAAACACAGAAGCCATCTGAATGGGAATGATGTGGGTGGATTCATTACTTTATCTGTCCCAGAGTGAGTAAACAACTCCTTCCGTTTAAGAGCACACAGACAATCTGGTCCTGTCCCAATTCATTCTTAATTTTGGCTGCAAAGTAAGAGTTGCGGAAGGTGACGTGGGGAGCATTCCATATTAAGCCACATGTAACATGGAAAATAACGAAAAGCTTAAATATACCAATCTAAATGTTATTTAGCACAGGGATGGGTGAAGTCTGATCCATGGGCCACATGTACTCCCCTGGGTCCCCAAGTGGCAGAGGGCATTTTCACCACATTTGGGGTCCCTGGGGTCAAAGTGAAATTTTGCAAATTTTTTCCAAAGTTTTGGCTCAAAATGTCCCCAGATGCCTTCAAGGGACCCAGAAAGGTCCCCAGACAACCCTGCATGTCCCATAGAGGGTATTTGGTGGCAAAAGCATGCAGCCCTCCAACATCTCCTGGAGGGTTAATGCAGCTTCCAGTCTTCCACAGTTGCAACTTCTTCACTACAGCCAATCCAGTCCTTTTCCTTCTCTTTGTTTCTCTTGCTGTCTTGGAAGCAGGAAGAAAGATTTAATATGGCAAGGGCTCCCAGGATTGGAGAAAGGTTTTGGCTTTGCCTATGACTCTCCCTCTCCTCCAAAGCTGCCCCCTTTCATGGTGGGAGCACAGGAGATTTCTGCAAACAGCTTTGCAGCACATGGGAGCTGTGGAAACAGATGGTGAAGGGTATCCCCTCCATATCTGTGTTTCTCCACATCACCTCTGCCCAGCCCATTTAGGGCCAGGGATCAGTGAGGAAACTGGCCAGAAGTCATGGAAACTTCCCTTCTCAGTATCTCTGCCCAGCCTGTTTAGGGCCAGGGTTCAGAGGACAGGCCAGCCAAAACCCATGGCAAAGACTTTCTCTGCAGCACCTCTGCCCAGTCTGAAACAGGGCCAAGGTCTGAGAGGCAAGCTAGACAGAAGACACAAGCACATAAAGATTACAGACTTATACCAAAGTTTAGTTGAGGTAAGAACTTGAGAGCCAAAGTCCATGTCCCCCTCTCAACAGAAAGAGCAGGCAGGCCTCCCAACGTAGCCAACTGGTTTACCAGATTTACCAGAAATAACTGTAGAGATTATTACCATCTAAAAGGCCTTTCCATGGTAGGATCATAATCTAAAATTATCTAATTGCACAACTGTTGAAAATAAGTATTGCAGACTGGGCATATTGGTTAAAGCAATGCGAATCCAGAAGCATGGATCTGAAATTTCTCTTTCTTCAAAACTGGCTCACAAATCTTAAATGGGATGCTCTGATCACAGTGTGCACTTAAGTAGGAAAAAAAATCCATCCCAGTAGCACAGGTTCCTTGGGTTAAACCCAGCACATCATCAATGAGGAAATACAGTCCGTCCTTGCCTTACGCGGGGGATCCGTTCCGGATCCCTCCGTGTAAGGCAAATTCCGCCTATGCTCGAGCCCCATTGGAAACAATGGGGCTCGTGCGCGGTGGCATGGCGGCGCAGGCGCGCGCGGGGCGCAACGGGCGCGTGTGCCCATTCAATTGAATGGGACACACCGCCCCTTCCACCCCGCGCGTGCCCCGTGGCTTGAGCGCGTATGCTCAAGGCTGCGTATGGTGTGCCCGCGTATGGCGCGGGCGCGCTGTAATCAAGTTCCTATGTTTATGACTATTGCAGGGCAACCTAATAATTTAATGTACACACAACCCTTTCCAATTGAACACATACTAATTTACCCATTTGACTCCAGTAACTTTTGCACCCCAGTTTAAAATGTAAAGTAAGGATCAGGCCTAACAAAGCTTGGGGAAATTACATTGCTGGACATGGCTATTGTCATCTTGCCCAGTTACTGAAGTTTCCAAATCTATCTTAAAGTAGGCGGAACTTTGATTAGAAAAAACAATGCTCTTCATATGTTTTTGTAATCTTTTAAACCTTGAAATAAAGTAATTTTATTCTTAAACAGGGTATTATTTAATGCAGAGTGAGGGAACCTGTGGTTCTCCAGATGTTATTGTACTCTGGTTCCCATCAGCCTCTTCCAGTATGGCCAATGATGAGGCAAGATGGGTGCAATAGTTCATCAGCAAGTAACTTAAACTCAAATGCTCAACATTCTCAATTGTGCATACAGTGTTACCCCGGGTTACGAAAATAATTCGTTCCGCCGCCGCTTTCGTAACCCGAAAGGCTTTCGCAAGCCGAAACCCCATAGGCGCTAATGGGGAAAAGCCGCGATTTGGTGCGAAAAAGCGCCGAAAAGCACCAAAATTTCTTTCGTAACCCGAAATAACCTTCGTAACCCGGAACAGTTTTTTTCAATTGGATTTTTTCGTAACCCGGAAATTTCGTAAGGCGGCGCATTCGTATCCCGGGGTACCACTGTATAGCAAAATCACCTTTTTGCCTGTGACAAAAGCCTAAAACACGACCTTTGCAAGATCTGAATTGTTCAGAAATACAAGCTGCTAGTGTGGCATAGTAGTTTCAATGTTGGACTATGACTCTGGAAACCAGAGTTCGATTCCCAGCTCAACTATGAAATCCACTGGATTACCTTGGGCAAAAGCACATGCTCTCAGCCTCAGGGGAAAACAAGGGGAAACCTCCTCTGAACAAATCTTGCCAAGGAAACCCCATCATAGAGTCACCTTAGGATTGCCTTAAGTTGGAAACAACTTGAAGGCACACGACAACAAATCAAGTTTGCAACCTACATATTTGCTCTTTTGTAGGATGCAGGGATGTAGCTACAGTGAGAAAATGGGGGCACTGGCCACTGATAAGAATCCCACCCTTCTCCCCAGTGAAATTTATCTTCATTCCCCACATTTCTAGAATTGGAGGGAGTGAGACATGGAAAATCTTTCATTAATAGAATGCTTACATTTACTATTTTCACATTCCTTTGGGAACTTTGCCTGTCCCTTTCTTCAGATACCTAAGGCTACATATTAACTGCGGAAATAATAATTTGACGCCGCCTTAACTGTCATGCTTCTATTCATTGGAATCCTGGGATTTGTAGTTTGCTATGGCATGACAGAGAAAGCACCATATCTAACTGAACCACAAATCCCATGATTCCATAGCATTGAGCCATGACAGTTAAAGTGGTGTCAAAAGTGCATTATTTCTGCAATGCAGATGCAGCCTTTGTTTTAAGTCACTGCAATGCTAGAAATTTGGGGGTTGAAGGAAAATTTATTGGGAATGGGGAATTCATATCGGAGATATCTGCAATACTCTTGTAGGACCCCAGGCTTGTTTCTTAGCAGGTGCGATGGGGAGCAAAACGATGGGGAAGGACTGGATAAGAATAGCTGAATTTTCTGCTTAATCTATCAGTGGGAGAGACAACCTTTGGGGCTTTGGGAACCAGGGTCCCGGACCTTGACATTTCATTTCACATTTTAAAATAATGTCTTCTTATGCAGCTTCCACAACAGGATTCACTGAGCCTCGTACAACCCCTTATGAATAACTTTTTGTTCTTTAAGAGACCAGTGCAGTAGTATTTCTCTTGAAAAGTGAAATGCAGGTTCATTCAGATTTAGCCAGAGGTGCCTTGGGTGTGGGCCAGGATGCAAAAAGTGGTTTTTCCGCCTTCTTCCTTGTCCTGTTTTCTTTTCCCCTTGGGCTCTTGCTTTCTTCTCTAATCCAGGCTTTTTACTTATTAAAGAGTTTTCTTTCAAGTGGATACATTTGCTCTATGTGCCTTGAAAAGGTTAGGAAGGAAGTATACATTATTGCAGATTTGCTGTGTGGGTATTTAAGTGGAGTGAACTGTCAAGTGAACAGAGGATCAATAGTAATGGGAGAGGGGTAACTGGGGTGGGGGGAGAGGACATTTTTGGCTAAGTGGTATGAGAGGAATTCTGATTTTCCAGCATGAAAGAGGATTCAATCCTTAAAGTTAACAGTGCAAGAGAAATAATATCCTCAAGAAACATCTTTCCCCATATATCATCCCCTCCAACTTTCTCAGTTAAACTTTTGCCATCCCATTTTCCAACTGTTTCTAAAGTGTCCTAGTTTGTCTCTCCTCCTTCCACTTTCTCCCTATATCCTTACCTTACCTCAGTTGCTGCAACATGAGTTCACAGTGCAAAAGCAATTCAAAGTGAAAAACTCAATTCAGCTGGGAGGAAGCGTGGAAGGGATGAAATTATAATAATAAAAATAAATTTTTTATTTATATTTTCCCGCCTCTCCCTACAGATCAAGGCAGGATTACAGCCAGTATCAAGTCAATGATACATCATAATTACAATCATTTAAAATCAGCTCATAAAATAACATATACCTAAAAAACACACCATTTATAAATACAATTTAAAAAACATCCTGAGGTAGATATATATTTGGGGTGATTTCCCTTATAGAGGGTCAGGGGGGTATGCTTTCTGGAAGAGATGGGTTTTCAGTGCCTTTTTAAAGGCATCTAGAGTGGAAATAAGTCGACTCTCTTCTGGGAGATTATTCCAAAGCGTTGGGGACGTAGCTGTAAACGCTCTTTGGTGAGTGGCTATTAATTTCACATTAGGATGTTCAAGTAGGAGCTTCCCAGTTGTTCTGAGAGTGCGGGGCAGATTGTGTAGGGAGAGGCATTCCCTCAAGTAACTTGGTCCCAAGCCATTTAGGGCTTTAAAGGTCATAACCAACATTTTGTATTGGGCTCAGAAGCTAATTGGCAGCCAGTGTAAATATTTTAATACTGGTGTAATATGGTCCGATCTAGGTGTCCCCATGATCAGTCTGGCTGCAGTGTTTTGAACTAACTGAAGCTTCCGAACTTGGTACAAAGGTAGCCCCATGTAGAATGCGTTACAGAAATCTAAATGAGAGGTTACCAATGCGTGTACAACAGTTTCAAGGTCCTTTCGGTCCAGACAGGGGCGCAATTGGCGTATCAGCCGAAGCTGGTACCAAGCACTCCTGGTCATCGTATCCACCTGGGATGATAACTTCAAGGATGAATCCACGAGTACTCCCAAACTACAAACTTTGTCCTTTAGGGGAAATGTGACCCTGTCCAAGACTGGATGGCAAATTTCCCTGTCCGGACTTGGGGTACCTATCACGAGTACCTCTGTTTTCTCTGGATTCAGTTTGAGTTTGTTCTCCCTCATCCAGCCCATTACTGACTCTGGACAGGCATTCAGAGGAGAGATGCCATCCTTAGTCACTGCAGCAGTCGGAGACATGGAGAGATAGATCTGGGTGTCATCAGCGTACTGATAACACCGTGCTCCATGTCTCTGGATGATCTCTCCCTGCGGCTTCATGTAAATGTTAAACAGCATGGGGGACAGAATGGCGCCCTGGGGGACGCCAGATGTCAGCTCTCTTTTACGAGAGCAACTGTTCCCCAGCCTCACCATCTGGAACCTTCTCAAGAGGTAGGACCGGAGTCACTGGAGCACAGTGCCCCCAATACCTAACTCTCTCAGGCATTCCAGAAGGATACCATGGTTGATGGTATCGAAGGCCGCTGAGATGTCCAAGAGCACCAACAGGGTCACACTTCCCCTGTCAATGGCCATACGGAGGTCATCGACTAAGGCGACCATGGCAGTCTCAACTCCGAATCCCGCCCTGAAGCCAGTTTGAAGTGGGTCCAGATAATTGGTTTTATCCAAGAAAAGCTTGGAGCTGGAAGGCCACAGCTCTCTCGATCACCTTGCCCTAGAATGGTAATAAGGAGACTGGTCTATAGTTATTTCTCAACAGGGCATCTAGGGAGGGTTTCTTTAGAATTGGTTTCACAATTGCCTGCTTTAAGGCAGATGGAAAAGAACCCTCCCGTAGAGATGCGTTAATTATAAGATGTAATGATGTCTTTATTGCATCTCCTCCCTGAACGGTCAACCAAGAAGGACAAGGGTCAAGAGGGCAAGTTGTCCTCCTTACAGTTCCAAGGAGCTTGTCCACATCCTCGGTATTTATAAACTCAAAGCGATCCAGAATAACCTTGTTTCCAGAGTCATTGGATACCTCTTTTATTGATTCTGTCAGAAAGCTTGCGTCTAGATCAGCTCTTATTTGAGAGATTTTATTGGCAAAAAAGTCGTTAAAAGCGTCACAGCAGGCTACAGTTGGTTCTAATAAAGGGTTCATGGTGGTCGGCAATCGGGTTAATTCCCTAACCACCTTGAACAGCTCTGCTGGGTGACACTCCACCGATGCAATCCGTGCAGCACGGAACGAGTTCCCTGCTGCATCAATTGCCACTCCATAGGAACGTAACATGTTTTCAAGGAGTGTCTTGTCAGATATGCGCTGATGTTTCTGCCAGCTGCGCTGTAGCCGTTGCACAGCCCGCTTCATCTGGTGAAGATCTTCTGTATACCAAGGTTTTCTATTTGGAGCGGGCTGGAAAGGGCGCTCGGGAGCAATAGTGTCTATTGCCCCAGTGAGGTTGTTCCAATAATTAACCAGGGTTTCGACAGAATCGCCATCGTTCCCAAACATAAAACCCTCTAGGGCTTCTTCGAACCTTTTGGGTTCCATCAGCTTTCGAGGGTGGACCATTGTAATAGGTCCTCCACCCCCGAGGGGTTTAAGGGTTGTGGCTTTCAGTCCTACCTTGACCAGGAAATGGTCCGTCCATGACAAGGGAGAGGTGCAGTTCACCTCTGCCCACGGACATTCCCGGTCTTTACAGAAGACTACATCGAGTGTATTACCTGCACTGTGTGTCGGGCCCAAGACCAATTGGGACAGGCCCATGGCCGTCATGGAATCCATGAACTGCCAAGCCGCACCTGTAAGACCTGATGAGCCGGTCTCGAAGGGGATGTTGAGGTCCCCCAGGACAAGTAGCCTGGGGGACTCCAGCACTAGCTCCAAGACCAGCTGTGACAGCTCAGCCAGGGAGTCAGTTAGGCTATGGGGTGGACGGTAGACCAACAGAATCCCTATACTGTCCTTGGCCTTTAGGGTCAGGTAAATACACTCGATGTGCCTCAGTTTCAGGACCAGGTTCTACCCAAGCGCGCGGTGGCTTTGTGGACCATGGCCCACCTCCCCCTCCACTTTCCCTAACCTGCTCCTTAACGCATACCCCGCTGGGAGAGTTTTGGCCCACATCACACCTACTTCCCCCAGCCATGTTCAGTGTGAAAAGCCAGGTCGGCATTGTGCTCTTCCAATAGATTCAGGTGACAGCAAAGCCCTGTATTCTTCCTTCTTACTAACTTTTCCCTTTTGACCACACACTGATGTTGCTTGGCCACATGGTCCCAGTTTTCATATATGAAATGTGGGCATATATGATGTATGCCTACCATACTCTGCAATCATTGGGGTGGGGACTCCTGATTATATCATGCAGTAGTTTAAGTCCAGAGGGTGCGACTACAAGGTGGGACTTTTTGTAGCACACCATTTGTGAGATACTGTCTGGAGAGGCTCACTGCCACCAATCTAATCCTTTTGGTACTCTCCAGACATTATCTCAAAGGTTTCATCACTGCAGTAAAGTCCCATTCCTTTTGGTACCAGGCTAAGACCCACTGGGTGACCTGGGGAGTCAAGGGGAAGGCAATGGCAAACCTCCTCTGAACAAATCTTGCCAAGAAAAGGTTTGCCTTAGAGTCTCATAAGCTGGAATGACTTAAAGGCACACAACACACACACAGATATTTGCATAGTCTAGCTTTTAAAAATTTATGCTAACCCTCCTTTTACATGGTGCCTGGCTGTTAAGGTGGTTTTAGTTCTTCTGTGTGACCAAGGACTTTAACACATGCGGCTTTTAAACCATAATAAAGTTGCATAATAGCACCTTTTGCCATACCTCGTGGATCTCCCTTCATTGTGCCTTGTCCTCCATTGGAGTTAGCCCATACCTTGCTGTTGATGGAACATCCATCAGTATGCTCCCAATATCACTGGTATAATACTAGTCCTCAGGGGCTAAATTACTCCTGTGACAATTCCAGGATTGAGTGGTCAATGGTGTCAGTGTCTCTTCCCTTTTGCTTTTCCAGTATAGCCTTTTTTGGTTTTACTTACTTTAACCATTGTGTGTGTGTGGTTAAACTGCTTTAACACAACTCCAGAACTGTATTAAATTACACACTGGTTGAGCATAGGGCAGGGGGAGAGCATTGATGATGAAGGTGAAAGAGAGCACGAGGACCAACAACAGCATGGATGCACTAATGAAGGGACTGCCATATGGAATATTCCGAAAACAGCACATACAGTTGGCCTCCAACTTGTGTGGCTTTGGCCCTAACAGACCTGGGCCCGAACTAGGGCTGCGGTAGGGGGATCATTCACCTGCTCCCACACCCTACCCATCTTGGCACGCTTCCATTTACATGGGAAAAATGCATATGATGTGTCCGCGTGGTGCAGCGAAACAGTGCAGCACACATGGGGCATCATCATTGCACACAAGCATGGCCAATGCGCCCTGCATGTGGCCTAAAAAGAACCCACTGGGAGCGGTTCTTCTTGGCCTCCAGAAGCCATGGCATTGGGTGCTGCAGCCTCCATCCAGGCAGAAAGGGGCAGCATCCTGCCTTTCTGCCTGACTGCCCATCTGTCGAGCCCCTTTGACTTTTGCAGACTGATTATTCATGGATTTTATTTAATGTTCTCTGTAGAAACTCTAGGTCATCTAGTGCACACTCTGCCAGATGTTGTCCATAGAGTTCCATTGGAGGACCATAGAGATTCCTGGACAAACACTTTCTCTAGGATTTGTAGGTCCTCCAGCATGATTCTATGGACAATTTCTGCCAGTAGATGTGACCACAGTGTTGTCTGGCGGTCTGGAGATATCTCGGGGGGGGGGGGTATTTTGTAATTTTCCCACTTCATGGGGTCCTGCACCCCTAAACCCAGCAAATGTGTAGGGTTCATTGTATACCACTCCTTTCATGAACCCATCATGGCAAGAATGGGGAAGAGTGTGTGATAAGTCCCAGGTCTTGTTGGTGCTGACCTCATTTTCTCCTTTTATGCTTGTTAATTATTGTATGATTGCTTTTTAATTCAGTTTCACACTTAGTCATGTATATCATGAGTTAATTATAACTGAATTGTTTAATAACTTATTATCTGATAAATTATTATTGGTTTAGAGGGATGTCTAAATTGCTTCTATTGCTTTACTTGTTTGCCATGTGAGATTTTATGATAAAGGATGGGCGAATACACAAAAGTTTTATAAAATTACTAATAAACAATTTATGAAGGAAACTGTCTTCACTGATTTATGTTGATTGCTTAGTAAGAGCTGGAGAGATGCAATCTAGTTGCAGTTTTGATCTTTGGCAAAAAGAGAGAGAGATAAAACATTAGTTTGCATTTTCAGTCTGGGTGGGAAAAGCATGAAGGAGAAACAGCAGCTAAAATTAGGATTCAGTCTAGGGATGGAAGCATTTCCAAACTTTGGGAACTTGATGCAGGACTGGCAGCTGCACGAACTGCTTTAGGAGTCTGCTTGCTTCCATAAATTCTGCTTATCTATTTTTATAATGAACACTACATAGACAATGCAGATCTCTAACTGCTCAATCAGGAGTTTATAAAGGTGGTTATTCATTTAATTAATATTTCATCTTTCAGGCAATGACAGTCTAAACAAGAAAAAAAATAGAGTAATGTGAATGAATTGCTGATTTTTAAAAAACAAGAGAGAGGGAAGAGCTCTGAAAATTCCTTTTTGCTATCCTATGAAAATATCCATGAACTGTACATATAGGCTGTTGTTCATGAATTTATCTCATGTTGTTGTTGTTGTGTGCCTTCAAGTAGTTTTTTTTACTTATGGCAACCCTCATGGGGTTTCTGGAGCTGAGAGTGTGTGATCACCCAAGGTCAACCCCGTAGGTTTCCATGGCCCAGTGAGGATTCAATGTCTGATCATCAGTCTGATTCAATGCTCAAACCACTACACCATGCTGGCTCTCTCATTGCATATACCTGGTGACAGTGGCGTCCCCATCCCTGGTGTCACCCAGTTGTGGGAGAAATGCTGATGGGGCAGCAGAGGGCAAAAGGCCACACTCAGCCTTCCTTTGCTCTGAAGGGGAGCACCATCACAGATGAAAACTGGACATTTATAGTCAAGTAACTCAGAGTTGGTCAAGATGGCAAGGCTATTAATGAGGAAGAATAACCAAACTAGAAGGTGCTGCTGCACCTTGTTTTGACTAAACCTGATGGGAAGGGCAAGACATGGTTGAAATCATTGAAGTAATTTGAATACAAAATGGAAAATTGGAGGAGAGAGGAAACTGGGACATTTTATAGGCAGCTGAAAAAGAGAAACAACAGAGACTGTCTCTGCCAAACTGGGACAGTTGGGGGATGAAAGACATTAAACATGTGGATGTCAGCCTTCTTCAGCCAAGGAAGCACCTAGAATGGATCCCTACTGGACAATTTAAGGGCACAACTTTGATAACTTCCATTCTCTTCTAAGTCAGTTGATAAACCATCTGATGTGGAAGACTGGCAAGGTTCCTTACCCATGGTCTACTACTGTTCTTTTTTTCTCTCTTTCTTTCTTTCTTTCTTTCTCTGGAACCTTCAGAGACTAACAGTCAATGGTTTGGAGATATTCACTGGTCACCACTTTGAGTAGCAGTCTTTAAGGTTAGGCTTGCCATAACCGCTGCAACGGGAACTTCCCGATTTGGGGGCCGGGCCCCTCCCGCAGGGTGCAGCCCCAAACCGGGAGCCCCGGTTGCCTGGGTTGCTGTGCCCTGGCAGGCCTCGCTGCCCTCCTCCTCCACTTGGGGAGGCGGGGAGGAAGAGGAGGAGCGGGCCTGCCTGGGGCGCAGGAGGCGAAGCTGGAGGCGGTGCCTCCCCGCCGCCTGCGCCACCCTCCTCCTCCGCCCCTCTCCCCCCGGCCGCGCGGAGGAGGCGAAGTGGAAGGAGGCAGCATTTCCTCCGCGCAGGGAGGAGGAGAGGAGGCGGGGAAGGTGGCGTGGGCGCGCGGGGAGGCGGGGATTCCCCGGGATTCCCCCCCCGCGAGGCCTTGGATGGGGCTCCGTGATCCGGAGTCCTCCCGGCCTGGCTGGGGCTTGGGGACGCTTCCTCCCAAGCCCCAGCCAGGCTCGGAGGGCTCCGCGATCACGGAGTCCTCCCAGGCCTGGCTGGGGCTTGGAGGACACTGCCTGCCAAACCCCAGCCAGCCTGGCTGGGGCTCTCGATCGCGGAGTCCTCCAAGGTCTCGCTGGGGCTTGGGAGACGCTGTCTCCCAGGCCCCAGCGAGGCCTTGGACAAGGTTTAAAAATGTAGGACCTTTTTTAAAAAAATTCCTGGCCAGGAAACAAACAAAAAAAAAATCCTACATATTTAAACCTTGTCCTACATTTCCCCCGTTTTGGAGGTCCCCAGATGGCAACCCTATTTAAGGTTTATATTGTGAAAGCCAGTATTACTATTTGTTTGTCCTGAGTTGATTGGGAGTAGATCCAGGACGCTGAGGAATGTGGACTGTAGTGATGTATTCACAAACAGGGGTGAATAACACCCAGGACCCACACCAACTCTTTCACATACACAGTCTAGCTAAGAAATAAAGCAGGTTTATAAAACACATGAAGTAAGTTTGCTCACAAATACTAAAGGTTTCATAACATCTGATGATGGGAGTCTCCGTAACATGGGATCTCCAAACATGGAGGAATGAGAGAGAACTTCAGACTACAAAATGAAAGATGGACAAACTTAAATTAACTGATGCAAGAAGAGAGATGGTGTGGCTAGGACCAACAAACAGGAAATGACATGAATACATGCTATGCTTAAACTCTTAAGAGAAGCATGAAAATAACTGCTATTTCTAACAAGGATGGAGAAGAAGAAGAACCTACTCAGCCATAAAGATCCTCATTTCAGGAGTCATAATTGCTAATTGCAGCCATGGCTATTGATTAGGGGCAATGCCTTTCAAAAGGTTTGTCAGTATTCAAATAAAATTCAGCTGACAGCCCATTTTCAAAGTCATAATCATTTTAATCTATTGAAGTAAAAAGGAAGAAGGAAGTGGGAGAAAAAAAGGAGCATGACAGCACCTTTTCATTTTTTTAAAAAAAGGTAAAGGCTTTCCCTTTGATATGATTGCCAAGTCATGCATGCCTATAGGGAGCAGTGCCCATCTCCATTACTAAGACATGGGAGCCATGTCCTCCCAATACCCCTTATCTAAAGAAGTGAATTATCTCACCAACAAGCTTTTAGAGTGGTGATTCACATTTTAAATAGATCACAGCCCCCATGTTCATTTCAAAATAACTGTGTTTTAACACCAGAAACAGATTTCTAGCTCCCTTTAATTTGTTTCAGTTTTTAGCATTTTTGGTAGTCCAAGTGGCTCCCAGACCAGAAAGCTGGCCCCTAGATGTCCCAAAGTTGCCCATCCCAATGCAAAGTCTCCCAGTAGGACTCAGCAACATTGCTGGTGACACACCGCCATTGTTAGACGCACTATCAAAAAGATTCCGTATGTGAAACTCATCAGTCATTTCCTTCCTCACAGTCCAGGAAATGCTATCTTCACGGAAGCAGTTACAGTTCTCTCATGGGTTCAACAGTGGAGTTAGACACAGACCAGATAGATGCTGCTGCTGCAGCATGACATTTTGTTTAAACCCTGTAGAGATTTATGGGGATTCTCTGACAAACATTTTATCTCTAATCAGTAACCACCCCTCCCAGGAGGCAGTGAATTCGCCTTGGTTTATTCTTGCCCAGTTCCCAGGTTGTTTGCTTCCGGATGGCTTAACTGGAGCTTTTGTTACAGCTATTTGGAAAGATCTGGGGAAGGTGGACATTTTGAAGGGTTTCCCTGTTATCCTCTCCATACCAATGTTACATACCAATGAACCAGGGAAGGAGGATAGCCAAGGGTGAACCTTGGCAGCTTCTTCATTTTCTTCTTTCTGGCTTTCAAATGTAACATTTACGGTAGCCAGAATGAAAAGCAGGTTTTAATATGAATGCTGTTTTGTTTTGTAGCTTGCATTATCAAGATGCAAAAGTGACTCACACCTGTCTCCAAGGGATTCTTATGTTGTTGACTGCCCTCAAGTGGGCCTTGAATTATGATGGCCTGTGGATGAAACTGCCCCAAGACACCCTGCCCTCCATTGCTCTGCTTGGGTCTTCTAGGCTCAGGCCCATGGCCTCTCTGAGTCCATCCATCTGGCATGTGGTCTCCCTCTCCTTCTACTGCCCTCTGCGTTTTCTAACATTATTGTCTTTTCTAACTATTAGTTTCTTCTCATGATGTGGTCAAAGTACAACAGCCTCATTTTAGTCAATTTTAGCCATCCTGGCTTCCAGGGAGAGTTTGTACTTAATCTGTTCCAGGACCCATTTGTTTGCCTTCATGGCTATCCATGATATCATCAGCATTCTTCTCCAACACATCTCAATTAGTTTATTTGCCAGGTCTCACATCCTAACATAGTGATGGGGAGTACGATGGCTTGGATGATTCTCACTTTAATGTTCAAAGTTAAATCTTTACCTTTTAAAATCTTCTCCAGCTCTTTCATAACTGCCCTTCCTATCCCTAGTCTTCTTCTAATTTCTTGACTGCAGTTTCTGTTCTCATCAATATTTGATCCAAGATATGGGAAATCTTAGACTATTTCTATTTTTTCATTGTCTAAGATTAATTCTTGTAGATCTTTCATGGTCATTTTTGTTTGCTTAATGTTCAGTATTAAGCCTACCTTGGCATTTTCCTCCTTGACCTTCTTTAGTAATTGCTCTAGGCCTTTGTTGGTTTCTCCAAGTAGAATTGTGTTGTTTGCATATCTTAGGTTATTAATGTACCTTCCTTTGATTTTCCATCTTCCTCTGCTTTTAAGCCTACACTGTGTACAACATTTTCTGCAGACAGGTTGAATAAATAGGGTGATAGTATATAGCCTTGCCTGACCCCATTGGTGATTGGGAACCATTCTGTTTCTCTGTATTCAGTTTATGTTACTGAGTACATGCAAGGGATTCTTAGCATTATCTGTAAATGCAAGATTTCCTCTCCTCCATTGACTGATAGCCTTGGCTGAAGAGCAGGATATAAGTAAATAAATGTTATTAAATATTATCACATTAGCTCCATTAATAATCCTTAGATAGCTATTCACTAGCCACAACTGAATAGACAAAAGAACCCAGCTGCGATGGTTCTGCGATGGCAAAGGTAGGCAAAATACAGCCTTGTGGTCCCATATGCCCCCTCAAGGTAGATTTTGTGGTCCATAAGCCATCTAGGCTCATTGTTGTTTGCTTGCAACAAATATATTGTGCATTTCAGTTGGCTAATAAAGGTATCACTGTTTGTTGTATTTTTGTTGTTCTTTGCTGTCAAATCTGCTTCAACCCTATGAATGAGACGCATCCAACAGCCATAGTTACCAACTACTTTGCTGAGGTCTTGCAAGCTCAGAGCCCTGATTTTCTTGATTGAGTCTATCTCTCTGTAATGCAGTATCCCTCTTTTCCTACTTCCTTCCATTTTCCTGAGTATGGTAATCTTTCCCAGTGAGTCATGTCATCTCATAATATTATAACAGTACAGTATTTTAAATAGTTTAGTAATCATCATTATTCTATTTATTTATATCCTGCTTTTCTCCCAATATAGGGACTCAAGGTGGCTACTAACAAATTAAAAACAGTACAAAAGCATTAAAAAGTATATAGTTTAAGAAACAATTAAACAATTTTAAAAGCTGAAAACACTACACACTAAAAATATTAAAATGTATTAAAAGCTATAAACAAACCTTGATATCTGAACTGCACAACATTTAAAAGCCCAACCTTCCTCAGTCTGAGAAAACCTGATGGTGCCAAAATGTCACCAATGTCCAGTGAATGGATTGTGAGTTAGCAATGTTTCCATCAGGGTTTTTTTTTGGGGGGGGGGAGGGTGGTTAGGTCAGGAAAGATTGCTTTGGCGGGTTACAGACGGGCAAAAAGGGGTGTGTTCATGACGTCATGAAGGTGTAGCCTTCAGACGGCCCTTACCTGAATGCCGTCATGAACACGCCGCCCGCACGCCCCAAGCGGGAAGATGCGGCATTAAAAAGGTGCTGCTTTTCCCCGCTTCTTTTCTATATACTGTGCAACTGCGCATCTCCGTCTATAAGCTGCTGCACCGGTACGCCAGAATTGTTACGCCGCTAATTTAAGTTGCTCATTTAAAAGCTCCGTGTCTGCTGCGTCGCATAATGAGTCGGGGTCCTGGAACATGCGCAGTTTGCACCGAGACTCTAATCAGAATGTCAGATGCCATGCAGATGTGGAAGCTGCAGCACAGCTGCACTCTATTTTAATGCTCGTAACCCTAACCCTAGAGCAACATGTACGCATGCGCTGCTAGAATTGTGGAAAGTTTGGAATTTAAAGTGAACCCCTACACACATTCCTGTGCCATTTTCACCTAACAATAAAAAAAACGCTAAAACTTTAAATATTTACATATGTACAAGGGAGGTGATGGGGGATGGCAGGGGGACAGCGGTGGCAGCGGCGACAGCTGTGGCTGTGCATTGCAGATTCAGCAAGAGCACGGGGACCAAAGGAGAGGAGGCATCCATGATGCTGGTGACACTAGGAACGTGCAAGCGGACAAGGATGCCAACACCAGCCGGCAAAATAAAAAAAAGCCACGTTTTTGGCCGCCCGTGCGGAAGCTGCCTCTCTCTTTGTAGCGTCCTGCGAGGTGGCGGTATGGAAGCTATGGGTCAGAAACGGCCCCAGGTGAGGTGTCTTCACTGCCCCCCGTGTGGAAGCCCCATCCACCTTAGCCACGCCCCTGGGGCGGGCGGTCTGGAGGCTCCGTATTCAGCAGAATACACCTTCAAGACGTCTTCCCCTGCCCGTCTGTAACCCGCCGTTAAGTATATTTCAAAGAAACAGCCATGCTAATCTCTTGCACCTTGAAAAGGAGAAAGGGGGGGGGGGGGAAGAAATATGGCAACAACTTTATTTTTAATTTAGCATGAGCCTTTGTGAATATAAACCCACTTCTTCAGATGCTGTACAGAATGATATTAAAGCCACAGGGTATAAAGCATTATTACACAGTTACGGGAATGGGATAAAATGCAAGAAGATCTAGAAAAATGTAAGCCATGACCCTTGCCCTAAACTTTCAAATTGCTGCAGAAGGTGATACAGGTCTTTCAGATTTTGACAACCATCAGTTAGTATTGATGTGTGAAAGCAATAAATCTGCTTACCAAACCTCAGTTTCCTTGGTCTCAAAACTTTTTCTAAGAAGATTCTTTTTGTTCTATGTACAGTAGCAAGGGCTCTTGTATTAATATATGTACTGCACCATGAAGCCCTTGTCTTTGTTCATATATCTGTAAATGGATTGGAATTTGTGACTATAATTCAATCCAGCTGTTTCTCATTCTGGTCTTCCCTTGTAATTTCCTTGTTCAAGGACCACAACCTGTAAATCCTTTGCTGTGTCCAGGAAGATAGAAATGTTCTGCCACTGGTTTTTGGGTAAAGGCATTGTCAGATTTGTGTCCATTAATCTTCTTGCATTGATACCACGCCTTAGTAAGTAGCTGATACACAATTAAGGCAATTCAATCTAATGGGTGAAAAAGGAATTTCAGAAGGTTCAGTTTAACACTACAAGCCTAGTTTGTGCCCTGAGATCAGCCTCAGATACAATTGCAACCTCATTGGGTGGGTTTTGTAGGCTGTCAGCAAAAGCAAAACACAGGTAGGGGTGTGTTTGTGTATACTCACGCGCACCCACACCCTTTACCTGTTTTACAGGTAGAATGAAGACAGCTCTCTGGATCCACACTGTGGCCAAGAGAAGTAATGCAAAACTGAGGACAAGAATGCATATAGACTAATTTGCTTCAGTTTATAATGGTAGCATATCTCTTTACTTAGGTGAGATTAGCTGTTTCCAGTGAGCCAAATTGTAAGTGATTCTCTCTAGATCTGGGTAGTATTTCTAGCATGCCAGCCATTCTGAATGAGGATTTTCGTGTGTCTGTGTGCTCTACTAAATAGCTCACAAAACTACAAATCCTAGAATTCCATAGCATTTGGGCCATGGCAGTTAGTGGTGTCAAACTACAAGGCTAAGTACAAGCATAGCTTAAGTATATAATTAAATATAATTTATTTACTAGATTAACTATACTGCCTTGACTCCCCCTCCCCGTCCTGCTTTACTAGTCAGTAGCTGCTGCAACGTCAGGAAGAAATTCTTCTAGAACATGGCCACATAGCCTGAAAAAGCCACAAAAAACTATGGATGCAGGCAATGAAAGCCTTCAACTTCACAATGGAGGTCTGTTTTCCCATCAGTTGAGATACACCATACTGATGTTTCCACTCCCTACTTCTAGCGATTTCAGGTGGGACAATCAGAACCAGGACCCTGTCACAAATCCTCCTTGCACCAGAGATTGCTGGCAAGTTGGGAGGTGGAAACATAAGTACAGTATACTGCACTCTCATTGAAAAGAGAATAGGCCTCTATTGCTTATAGCAGCTGTTGCCCAATAAAGGAGAACTGGGGCACTTTTATGATTGTGGCAATAGTGCAATGATTCTGAATACATAGGGACCATGAATAGGAATCAACTACATAGGCATAAGTATAGATTACACATCCATAACTGTGATCATAAATTCCAGCCACTGTATTTGACACATATTCTTTTTGAACTCCTTGAAGGGGAAGTGTGAGATATGATTTTAAAGTAATCATTTTTAAAAAAACAAACACTTTTCCCACCATCTATTGATTTGTAAAAGGAAATAAAATCTTACAGAATTACTATATGCATATCTTTACTTAGCAAATGGGATCCTGGCCACCTCATCTCTATGTGCCTGGTCCTTTGAGTTTGTCATAATGATTTGCAATGGGTGCAGATTTAAATTAAAAAAAAAACAAACAAACAGTTTTTGCTCCATCTGATACAAACTGAGCATTTTGGACTGAGTTCCAGTTTGAGGGCTTCATCAAGAGGAACTCCTGCCTGCCCTTGAACAATAGCACACTTCCTGGTTGGAAATAGGGTTTCAGCGGCTTTCCTTTGTTTACTTCAGGCTGACTGGCCCCTTGGATAATCATGGAAGTGGTGGGGAATTGTTAAAACACACACTTGTTTCCATCACAAGTTACAGCTTCTGTAATCTAAATTATGAATAATGCACACAGTGGTTTAAAAGGAGAAATTAAGATCAAGAACTCAAAGATTAGGACTTAGAAGGGCAGCTGTGAAGGAACTAGACAAAATCCTGATGTGTAAAGATAGATAATTGAATACCGAAGTCATGATTGTCCATGTCTTTGTATTTCCAGTTTCTGTGTATGGTTGTGAAAGCAATAGTGAAGAAAGTTGATAGGAAGATAATCCACTCATTTGAGATGCTGCACTGAAGGACAGTTCTGCAGATACCCTGGATTGCCGAAAAGATAGCTAAATGAGTATTGCAAATCAGGCCTGAGTGTTCTCCAGAAGCCAAGATAAGCAAATTGAGATTGTCATAGTTTGGACATATCATGAGTCATTAAAGAAGACAATAAACTTGGCAATGTAGAAGGCAGTAGGAAATGAGACCAACAGCAGTACAGATGGATAGACTCAATCAAGGAAACTATGGCTGCCCTGAGTCTGCAAGACCTGAGGAGAGTTGTTGATGACAGAGACTTGGAGGTCTCTCATTCATATGGTTGCCATAAGTCAAAGTCAATTTGATAGCAGTTAACAACAACAAAAATTGATTCTTACCACCAACAAGTGCCTCCATGCAAAGGGCCAACTCCCACATAGCACTAGTGTTATATTTTGGTCCCTTGTGAACGTTTCCTCCCAACCTTTTTATGTAAAAACCATCAAAGGCATGTGAACTTCCTCCCCAAATTAAGAAAGGCCAGCTGGTTAGGCATTAAAAGAAACTGTGTCTGTTATCATTCATCAAGTACAGGTTTTATTTTCAGGAATGATCTGGACACACCAAAGACATTGACAGCAGATGTTTCCCCAAAGCGGGGGGGGGGGGGGGGAGCCTTCCAATGCCTAAACCCAATTGGTTGTCCCAACTAGAATAGATCCATTGAATAAATGAAAACTTGCTAAGTCAACACTTAGTAAGATCCCTTGCTAAGTCTACTCTAGTTGAGTCAGCTGTTGTTATCATTCACCTCCTCTCCTCACAACTCTGTGAACTAGGTCAGGCTGAAAGAGGATGACTAGCCTAAAGTCACAGAATGAATTAAGATCATTGGGGGATGTGAAAGTGGATTTCCCATCTCCTATACTCTGCAGTCACTGTGGTACAGTGGTTTGAGCACTGAACGACTTTGGAGATCAGGGTTCGAATTCCTGCTCAGCCATGGAAACTCACTGGGTGACCTTGGCCAAATCACTTTCTCAGCTCTCAGAAAACTGTCATAGGTTCGAAAATGACTTGAAAGCAGACACCACTAGCACACTCTGTAGTGGGAGAGGGTAGCTTCTTTGGGGGGGGGCATCACATTGGTCCTTCAGAGGGCCCTGAATGGGTTGCACTCCCCCAGAAGCTAGATGGACACCACCACAGTATAGATCTTTCTGGATTGCTTCAGACTGAATATGGATGCATGGCATATTTAAATAGAGCAACAATATGCTGTACAGAAAAGGGTTGGAAACTACAGCCTCTGGGCCACATTATTGCTACAGGGCATGGAGGCCTATTTCATATTTTTGGCTTCAGTGTGTGTGTGATTTTTGGGCCAACAGAGAACTTGATTTTTCCATCCAGGAGTGACCTGACAATCAACGTTCAGCTCATTTCCTGTGAGAAAAGGTTCTCTCTTTGGCCTAAAATGGCTTCCATATCCCCAGGAGACATTGGGGTCATTTTGGGCCAAAATGGGGGAGGGATGTGGGGGCTACAACAATCCTAGGAGTCACATACCACCCAGCGTCCACACTTTCTACTTTACACCCTCCTCCATATTCAGCCTGAAACAGTCCAGTCCAGAAAGGGCTATACCATGATGCTAATTGCAAGATTCACTTCTTGTTCTTTTCTCTTTTTCACAGCTACCTGACACTACCTCACCCCCAAGCATACTGCTCAGGCTCCATCATTTCTCATCCTTCCCACAACCTGGTTTGCTGGATAAAAGATGCTAGTGGATTGGGTAATTTCTGGGTTGTGGAAAACATATGGCTGCAGCTGACAGAATGAGAAATAGAACAAGCAAAACCATTCACCACTATGCTCCAGTGGACTGAAGTGGCCTGTACTCCCATGCAGTCTCCATGAGCCATTAACTAACCCTGTGTCCCTCTTTCACCCACATTCAAGGAGAAATAACACAACTTTGTTGGGAGGTAGGATTTTGTTCCCAAAGAATAAATCCTAGCCTGCCCATGAGCTCAGCTAGGCAACTTTTAGACCAAGTCACCCACATCAGTGCAGATGTCCTCAAATGTCAAGACTCTGTAAGTAACACATGAGAATTTCACAAGTTGGTGTAACGTAACCATGTAAGGGCAAGAGGGGCACCACTTGTACAGGGCATTCCCTTTCATGGCTCTTTTGAGATCTGAACTATTCTTGTCTGAGAACAGGGCAGGCCATTTTACTGTACACTGGAAAGATTCTTAAAAATACGTTTGAAAAACCTTCCTAGATTAGCTCAGGCTGGCAATTCTATTTTAGCCTGGTAAGAAAACAGAATTTTACAGAGCCTGAAGGAGGCAGTAATTTTACAGATGAGAAAAGTTCCTTTTAGCCTTGGAACACATTACCATTACTCTAGTACATATGTAGATGAAAATACAGAAAACTAAGCTACATTGGCTTCCAAGAATAGCTAATCAGCTCATGGGAAGAGAATATGGATTAATGAGTATCCCTTTACCCAGAATTCCAAAATATTCCCAAATAGTTCACATGGGATGGCTGATATAGTGACATCTTTGCTTTCTGATGGTTTAGTGTACACATAATTTTATTTCATGCAAAATATTAAAAACATTATGTACAAAATTATCTTCAGACTATGTTTATAAGGTATATATGAAACAAACGAATTCAATGTTTAGACTCCAAGATCTCTCATTATGTGTACACAAATGTTCCAAAATCCAAAGTACTTCTGGTCCCAAGCATTTCAGTTAAAAGACTCAACCTGTATATATAAGCATGGAGGAACGGAAGCAAGTTTTTAATAATTTCATGCAAGAGGCGGCAACCATGGGTTTCAGATGGTTTTAAACATCTGGACAGCTTAAAACATCTGGAGATCACCATTACCCACCGGACTGAATGGCTTATGCAACTGCTTGCACTCAACTACTTCCTTGTTTAAATAGGTTTCATGTGCACTGTGAAATGCTTTTCAGAATCCAAAACAACTGGATGGGTGAAGTGTTCTTTGCACTTTCTTCTCCCTTGTGAAAGCACTCCATAGGTAGAGGTAGTCTTCGCAAGATGCTTCAACCTCTTGCGCTATTGCTTTCCTGCCCTTGCTGCTCCAAATCATGGTACTGAATGAGGGGAGGCATCTGGGCACATTGGAGGAAGCCTCGGATCTACGTGACCCTAAGATCTCCTTTGCTCATCTCAGACAAAAACTACATTAGTCATTCAGGTGAAACAAATCTGAAAGGCTAAAGAGGGAGACAAGCTTGTATGAAAGATAGGAGACAAGAGAAAAAGGGCCATCTCTTCACCTTTCATCTAGGTAGGACTTCAGGAAGACCTTCCTCTGTGACAAATCATCTCACTTGAACAGAATTGCTACACTGGTTTTCTAGTTTTAATGAAATATTTTACATTATTTAGAACTGTTTGCAGGCAAATAGCCTTAGGAGCTATTCAACCTGAAAAATAGCTTAGAAACAACTAGGAGATAAACCGAGTTAAACTTTCTAATATGGCCTTACCAAGACTGAAGTATGGAGCTGTTCAGTCACCATATTTTGTTACCACTGGCCATGCTTGGCAGGTGTGATGTGGGCTGCAGCCCAAAGCATCTGTTAAGTTCCTTGGATTCTCTGACACTGAAGTGTTCTACATGAATAGATTTACTTCTTATAGATTTCTGGCTTTGGCAGGTGTGTCCATATTCTCTTTTAATCTACAACAGCAGTTCTCACCTATGGGTCATGACCCCTTTGGGGGTCGATCCTTTCACAGGGGTCACCTAAGACCATTGGAAAACACATTATTTCCGGTGGTCTTAGGAACCGAGAGTGGTTGGGGGTCACCACAACATGAGGAACTGTATTAAAGGATTGCAGCATTAGGAAGGTTGAGAACCACTGGTCTACAATATAGCTTGTTCAATCCACATGAATCCTGAGGACAAACGAAAGGCCGATGGCACAACTTTTCAGATCCTGAGTCTTTGTTCTGGTATACATCAATTGCTTACCTTCCACTTTGAACTATGTGGTTTCTTAAATATGTAAGTGTAGTAATACTGGTTAAATTATTGTTTTTCCTGAAGACACCATCCTTGTTTACTAACAGTACCATCTTCATACAGTTCTCCAGAACTCTCAAGTGTGTGAACTCACACTTTTCTAAAGGGATTCTATGCAGATTTTGCTACCCCAGCATAGCCTTCAAATTACAGTTGGATTCAAGTATAGAGATTATTTTCCTGATATGAAAAGTTGCTATTCCTTGGAAGGCTGGAAGTTTTAAAAATAAAGACTATTTCAACCCCACATGCAACAACGAATTGCACACGTATCAGGTCAAAAGCATGTGATAGATATTAGCCAGAATTAAGGGAATGACAGATAACAAAGGCCATGTAAGTATATGTCTTCTCAATCTACTTGACTATGGTTCCTCTGGACAGTGCTAGGCAAATCGCTGAAGATAAACTTTAGCTGCTGCCAAGTTAACAGGCTGTTTAGAAAACTCAGAAGCAGCTGCCTGAATGTTTGGTAGAATGCACTTTGGAATAATTATTTTTACCACAAGACAGCAACATTCTGCATTTTCCCAATTTGAAATCTTAACAAGCACAGAGAAATTATAACGATTGGTTGCTTACAGCATAGTTAATATAAAGAAAATCTGCCAAAAATATACATGTTTGATGTGGGAAAATAGTTAACAATTAGAATATTAGTCAAAACTAATTAGATAAATCCACAGGGGAAATTAAAATCTTCTCTGCATGCATCTTTACAGCCAGCTAGCTGTGACTTCTGTACACCAATGAAGAAGGCAGCTGAAAGGTATTTTTTGTTATCTGCACCGTAGCTAATATGAGTTTGTCATCTCTTGGAAGTGACAACAAAGCGGCAATGATGTATCTTACAAAGAGAAGTACTAGCTTGCAATTTCATACCGTATCATTAAACACAATTGAGTTTAGTTCTGAGTAGATATGTATAGAGTTCCACTGCAGTATTAAAACTGCTTTACCAGATTCATATCAAGAATACTAGAATCTTACAACTTAAGTCATCTAGCATTTGTGTTGCAAGTTGAAAAGACACACTAAACACCAGATGTTTCCCTGTTTTTATTTTATAATAAATTGCATATCATTGTGCTTCTTCAGTTAGAAATTCCTGGAAAAAGAAAAGAAACAAATGATAAATGTTTAACTTCCAATGGTTTAATGAGATAGACAAAGCAGCACAACAAGCTGATTAGGTATGGAATGCATCTCTGCATTACTCATGATAAAGAGATGACATTCAACAGCAAGGAAAAAGCTGTCTTCCTCAAAGTTTCCAGTTTCATATATTTGACTTACTTGGAAACGATACCATCACTTTTTGCCAGGCGCAAAATAGAATCATCAGATTCTCCCTGAAACACAGAAATAACTTCTGGAGTTAAAACAGCTAAGAACACGCTACCAAATATTACATTTCACTCTTTGTGCTATTATGATTTTCTTTCTTGTTTATATACATTTCTCTAAACATAAAGAACATAAAACCTTATTAAAGATAGGTATGAAATATAAAAAATGACAGCCCCAGTTTGCATAGTATTCCCATGTGTTCAAAGTGTTCTACATATATTATCTCCATCACAGGAGACACTGCATATACCTGATTTTAAGAATGCATGAGTAGCGTAATGTTAAGAAAGAAACACAGAAAAATGTTTACTTACCATTCTACGGATTGCTCCACAAATTGCATATGTTTTGCACTGGCCATTGACTCTGCCTGTGACTTTATCAACCTGAAATTGGATATAAGATTACATATCAATTTTTTTAAATTTTGTGGAGTTAGATTTCAAAAATAGAGAATGCAGAGCAGATAAACCTATCTAGAATATACTTGCTTATAAATCACAATGAAAAATGAATTTGCCCAGATCTACCACAGTACTAAAGTGTGGAGCAAAATTTAGGCATGCCCCATGCATTGAAAAGGATTTTTCATTTTTGCTAATCCACACCACCAAACAAAAGCAGGAATTTAAGGAGCCAAGGGAAATGCTGAAAAGCAGAGCTGTTTTTTCCTCCGTAACTTTTAGAGTTTAAAAGAAAATCAGTAGCATGCAACAAAATTAAACCCATGGAGGGATTATTAGCTGTTCCTTTCTTCAGTATCATCCATCATCTCCCCTTCCACTCCACTATGTGTTGCCTTTTGTAGTCCAATGATGGTTGTTGATGCAATAATTAACTGCGGCACAGGAAATAAATGTGCATCTCTGCATCCTCTGGACCCAAGAGTTCAGAATAAGCTACAGGGATTACAGTCATGCTGTTGCTGTACCTAGTAATGCTTTGGGTTCCACCTTGTTTTGTCTTAAAATATTAGCACCTCTAAAGGCAGAAAGGGAAAAAGAGTAGTGCAAACAATCCAGCACACAGCAGTCAGCATTGGCTCTCCATATGTTTACACCCACTTGAATGGTGCCTTGAGCTGCAGCAAAGACTGGTGTCAGGTGTGCCTTTCAGAGACCATATATAACACCAGTCTTGAAAGAACTGGCTTCCAGCTTGCCTTTCAGCTCGATTCAAAGTGTTGGTATTGACCTACAAAGCCCTTAATGACTTGGGGCCAAGGTATCTGAAAGACTGCCTCTTCCCATCTGAATCTGTCAGAAATTTGTTTTTTCAGAGGAGGTCCTATTAAGCTTTTAGTGGGCAGCTAAAACAGTGCTGTTCAACATCTGAAAGTGCTGTTTTAACTATTTCAGAACTTTATTCTAAGGGTTTTCTAGATTGCTTTTAGGACTTTAAAATGTATTTCAATATGTTTTTTAAATGTTTTTATTTTTGTATTGTTTTAATTGGTTTTTATCTCTTCATTGCCTTGGAAACCTTTGTGGGCTGGGAGGTGATAGTAGTTTGTGACTACTACTCAGCTCACATGAGGAACAAACTACAAACCTTATTAAATTAAATTCACTAATGGAGCCAGAGTGATGGAGTGGCTTGGGTGTTAGACTATGACCCTGGAGACCAGGGTTCAATATCTTGCTTGGCCATGAAACTCACTAGGCAACCTTGGGCAAGTCACATGCTCTCAGCTCAGGGGATGGAAATGGCAAACCCTATGAACAAATTTTGTCAAAAAACAAACAAGCTTCATTTATATACCGCTTCATACCACCTAAGCAGTGCCTAAGCTAATTTGCCCCCAACAATCTGGGTTCTCATTTTAGCGACCTCGGAAGGATGCAAGCCTGAGTCAAGCTTGAGCCCTTTTGCTGGTCATGAACTCGCAACTTTGTGGTTTTGAGTGAGTGGCTGCAGTACAGGCATTTAACCACTGTGCCACCAGGGCTCCTATGAAACCCCCATGATAGGTTTGCCTTAGGGTTGGCATAAGTCAGAAATGACTTGAAGGCACACAACAGCAACAACAAAACATGGAATGTTCATGGTTTTCAACAACTATGTTCTGATGTTTTATTTACCTCAGAAATATTTATTTGGATGGAGGCATGGTCTTTGGCTCCAATTATCCGGTTACTTGCAGAGCTGAATAGATTAAAAAAAAAAAAAAGAACAGGATAAATATATTCAAATCACAGAACTAGAAAATACTCATCCCTCTGCACAGGTGATGGGAATTAATGCCTCTCACAGGGCACTAGCCCCATCATACTTCAAGATACTGTATGCCTTAGCAACTTCCAGCTCATGGCTGAAATTTCAAGCACAATACAGAAGATGGAGCTAAAAGCCTTGGTTGCTCTTCTTGTCAGGTTCAGCACATCATTTCTGCAATTTAAAAATAACTTGCAAGAATCTTCTACACTTGATAATTTATACTTATTTGATCCTTTCATTTAATGACCCTCTATTCATGCTACACAGTATAGATTCTAGTGGATATTCACTGATATCAAGATAAGTCCCAGCTCCATTTGGAAGAATTTGTAGCAGTACACAAACACACCCTATTATTTAATCATTTATTGAATTAATACCCTATCTTCCACACTAAAATTTTACCAGGAGCCACAGTCCCCAAGGGAAACTGTGGCTGCTCTTTAAAAAGCTTCATTACTTCAGTATCATCTGGGCTACTGGAATATAATACCTGCAAAATATGTGCTTTTAAACTTTTTAAAATTTCTAACATTTGTTTTATGGTCTACGTTATTAAGAGTCATTGAGATAATTATACACAGGCAAGACACAGAAGATTTGCAGAAGGAAACTTCTTAGTAATATCAAGCCAAATAAATCAGGTGCTCCTTTACTTAAGTTATTTAGAGCATAAGCATTACTTTAGGGTTCAGTACTATTTTAGGGTACTGGACAAAATTTCCACCCAAAAGGTCCAGATCCTGTTCTTGTTTTACATGAGTTCATATTTTCATACTACCCTGCTGCCAAGTCATTATGGCCTTAATACACACAAAAATAAATGATAAGACTACAAGAAGCCAGGATAGTGTAGTGGCTTGAATGTAGGACTAGGATTCTGGGAAACGAGGGTTCAGATACCCACTTGGCCATGGAAACAAACCCAGGAGGTGGCCCTGGGCTAGCTTCAGCCTCAGAGGAAGGCAAATGCAAACATCTGAATAAATCCATACGTCAGAAATGAAGGCACACAAGACTATAACATTTTATATTCTACTCTAAATACTATTAAGTTGCCATTTACAACAGATGGAGACCCTTTAAAAAATAAACTTGCAGGTTGGCTTTCAAAAAGCTTTATATACATATAAATTTCCGTATGCAAAGCCCATTTTATATCTGTGTACCTCTGTGAATATTCTCACAGGGTTCATTTTCTTTTGAATTTCTTTTTTTAAAGTCTTGACAGCTACCTGTTAGGGATGATCTAGCTGGAGTTTCTGCACTGAGCAGAGGATTGGAGCTGAAGGCCTATTGGGCCCCTTCCAGCTCTCATGTATGCACAGGCAAGCTTTGCATTTGACTGACAGGCAACCTGAAAGTATGTGAGTGTACACACATACACACACACACACACACACACACAAAACCTTATGAACAGCCCCCGAATGCAACCAGAGAAATATTTATTGGCTGAGATGCACTGGTCTGTTTCTTGGAATATTTATTTAAACATCATGAGAACCCATCAAACATTTCCAGTTTCTTTTGCTTCACTGCCAAGAAGGCAGGTCATGCTTAAGCTAAAAGAAGCCCAACTTTGGTCTGGCTATTAAATACATTTGGCTTTATTCCTGAATACTGCTGTACACTAGTACCTGAAAATTTCTCTATTTGAGCATGAAACTTCACCCCCTTTTTGAAATTAGCTGTAACAAGCTGGAGCCCCAAAATTATGTTACATTCTTGGACAAATTATCTTCTGAATGTTAACACTCCTTGACAGAACAGGGTAAAGAAATGGAAATGTGAAATTGTGTAAAGTGAAAATGATTCACGCACAGAAAGGGTAAAATCCCAGAGTTTACAAATATAAAAGCTGCATGGCATCTTAGAGCCAGAGCACCAGGTAAACATTTAACCTGTGAGATGTACCAGTCTAGATACCATTCTGAAACCTAAGAACAAGGCCACAGATATAACTGACTACAACCACCCCCCACTTCACTCCTCCTCCTCCTTGGCTTTCCTCTTAGCTCCATGTTAAGAGAGGTCCTCCCTGCGTTTACTCTGCAAAACAAAGTATTCTTCCAGTTGTTCAAGACAGGCCTGCCTATGTAGATCCGCTGCGTACTCACCATTTCCGAGGCACGTACAGATCCACAAATTCCCCAGCGTCGTTCTGCATGGTGTATTTCAAGATTACTTGCCACAGGCAACGTGAAATAGGAAACACTGAGAAGGCATATCAACAAGTCACTATGTGGTAGATCTAGATCAGACTACAAAACGCAAAAGACCTTCCCCCGCCCAACATTGGTCTTTGCATTATCATTTCCCTCATCTGCCACCATCATTATTTGCACCGTTACCACTAAAAACGGTGCCTTGAGATGTACTTTATCCAAGCAGGAAGATTTTTCAAGCATTCGTTTTGTTTAAAGGCCACTGTAAAACCAGTTCACAAAAGGGGATTTAAATGATAATTAGGGCTTTTTAGCTGGATGGATGGATCCTTCTTGAGACATAATCTTCCGCTGCTGCAGTTCATTCAGAATATTGCAGGCCTAATAATGCTTTGAGTTGCTTGTTGTGAGAGATGGATGGGTTTGGCGCCCTGAGCTTCATTGTGAGAACATACAGTCAAAAGGGAAGAGGGAGGTCCCTGCCAAAGCCTATGGACTCTGCTTGAAATAACATGGCTTACAAAACAGGAACGTTGATAGTTTTAATTGATCGTTTTAATTTCAGATGGGAAAAATGCACAAGCTTTTGAATTTTGTGGGACACTTAGTAATAAAGGAGAAATACAGGAGCTAATCTGAGACCCAACCGGCCCCATGGGCTTCTCATTGTCACAGAAGCAGCTTCCAAGGAAACCTCAAAATGGCCCCAAGTTGGAAACGACTCAAAGGCACAAAGCAACAACAACAACAAGAAGGGGATTTTAATTGTTGATGACGAAATTAAAGCAGGCTCCTGGGCGGCCTCAGCCAAGTCACACTCTCTCAGCCTCAGGGAAGGCAATGGCAATCTCCCTCCGAACGAAGCTTGCCAAGAGAGCCCCATGACAGGGCCGCCTTAAACTGGAAACGACTGGCTAATCCTTCTGCCTGGACTTATGTCTTTCATGATAATCATCCAGCGCTTTGTGTCCTAATAACCTTTTGGGAGGAATTCATCTTTCCAAATACAATCCAATAGGAACCAAAGGAGGGTTTTTCTGGACAGTGGGAGGGGTTTTATTTGTTAATGATGAAATGCAAAGCCACTGGGTGACCTTGGGCGAGTCACACTCTCTCAGCCTCAGAGGATGGCTATGGAAGAAGCCCCTCTGAATGAAACTTGCCCAGAAAGCCCACGACAGGCTCGAGCCTTAGGGCGGCCCTGAGTGGGAAACGCCTGGAAGGCCCTCAGCCTGCGAGGGCTTTGGCTGAGCCGCTCTCCCGCCTCCCTCGCTCCCATTCCGGCCCTGAGAAGGAAGAACGGTCCCCGAGAAAGACGGACCGGGCCTCGCCTCACCTCCTCACGCGCCGCGAGCCCAGGACGGAAAGGAAGGGACACGTCACTCGACAGCGACAAGAGGAAGAAGAGGAGGGAGGACAAAGGACGGCGCGCGATGACGTTGGACGCAGAGCGGGCGGAAGAGGAGAGCGAGCAAGCGCCCGTGACGTCACAGCGAGGGCGGGGAAAGGAGGCGGGGCTTGGAGGGTGGTGCTCTCGCGCCGGGTGGCCACGCCCCCTTTCCCTCTCTGCCTCTTTCTTTCGCCTCGCCTCAGCTCTCTGACTCTGAGGCGACAATACAAAGCGCTTCTGTGTAGAAAAAGGCGGGAATTTATGTGGCGGTTTTTCTTATTTGACCGCCTTCGCCTGAGGGAACTTGGAGCGCAAACAATAGCCATCTGAATAACGAAGGAGATATAATGGAAGGAACCCCGAAACTGAGGGAGGGAGGGCTTGAACTATATATAAAACTATATATGTGTGTGTGTGTGTGTGTGTGTGTATATATATATATATATATATATATATATTTTATGATATATATTTATATATTATATATATATATATATATATATATATATATATATTATATAGTGATACAGACACACACACATATATATATGATACACACACACACACATATATATATACACACAGGGAACTGATTAAAAATAATTGGAAGCTGCCCTGAGAGCCATTAGGGCTGAAGGGCGGGGCGGGGTATAAATACATATATATATATATATATATTTCTATCTATATAATATGTAACTATATATACACACACATACATAAAGTTATATATAGTTACATATAGTTATATATATTGTATAATATTTTATACACTCTCTGGCTTTGCTTCGCGTTGTACAAGCGCATTGGTGACTAAAGGCCAATCCGGGACAAACAGGTCCAGTTGCAGAAAGAACAGCAGAAAGTCTCCTTGGGTGATGTTTCTGGGTTTGGCTGTGTGGTTCTTTCTGCGTTGTCGTTTCTCTTCGAGACTCATCGCTGTGAGCTTTCGAAAAAGGCTGCAGCATGTGGATAGTGCGTCTCCATGCCTCCCATGCGAGGCCAGGGGGCAACCTTGTTGGTGATCAATTTGGCTGGCCTGAGATGTTGTTTCAGGGCGAGTCCTTGTATCTCTTCTTTGGGGCGAACCTCTACCTACACACACACACATAATATATTAAATATATCAGATTCTATAGGATCCCTGACTTGGAGGAAGATGGAAGCCCCTGCTTATCACATTGAGGCGACCCCAAATTGGAGGAGCAGCAGCTAATATCCCAGAGGAGCGGATGAAGATTCCACAACAACCCTACATTGAAAGCTGGGGCAAAGAAAAGTGAATTCACCATGGCGAATGTAAGGTACTGCACTTAGGCAGGAAAGAAAAAGACATGAATAGATGGGGGACATTGGCTTAAAACGGCTATATAGCATATCTTGACTTTCAGTACGGCCCCATGACTTCTTGCAAAACAGTTGTAAAAGGTGGGCTAGACAAGCACTTTCATGATTTGTAATTGGTTGACCGGCCCAAACCCAAAGGTGCTCGCAATGGCTCCCTTTTCATCCTGGAGAGACAGTGACCAGTGTGTCCCACAGGGCTCTGTCCGGGCCCAGTGCTATTAACACTTTATCATGACCTGGCTGACAGATTGGGAGCCTTATCAAATTTGCGCGATGACACCAAAAGGGGAATAGCTAATACCCAGAGGACAGATCAAATTCAAAATGACCTGAATAGAAGCTAGGCCACAGCTACAGAATGAACTTCAACAGGCGAGAATGTAAGGTACTGCACTTAGCGGCGAAAAAAATGAAATGCACCGATATAGGAAGGGCTGATACCTGGCTGAACTAGATTTATATGTGTGTGAAAGGGATCTAGGAGTCCCAAGTAGACCACAAAATGAACATGAGTCACAGTGTGATGCAGCCAGCTATCAGGCCAATGCAATTTTAGGCGCATCAATAGAAGTATAGTGTCTAGATCAAGGGGAATGCCACTCTATTCTGCTCTGGTCAGGCCCCATCTGGAATATTGTGTCCAGTTCTGGGCCCCACAATTCAAAAAGGATGTTGAGAAACTGGAGCATGTCCAGAGGCTTTCAGGGCTCCTTTTCCAGGACATGACCTATATTTCAACGTTCTGTCCAGGAAGAATTTCAAAACGTCCTCCATTTGGAACATGACTAAGAAGCTTGAATTTACATTTATAGTAGTGTTTGCTGTTGCAATGAACTGTATTTTAAAATGTGAACAGCCTTAAGTTGTTGCCTCAAGTCAGTGTAACGTTTAAACAAAGCATTGGGCACTTGATTCATGCTGCCTGAAAACCAAGGATCCAGCCTGTTCAAAGTTAAAGAGAAGCTGGTTGGTCCTGTGCCCTTTTTTGTTTTCATTGTGCAAGTCAACTCTGAACTCTTCGATACCTAAATATATCCCTGATCAACCGACATAAGAAAGGCAAGCCCTGAGACAGATGGCCTATTTGCACTTATAATTGGAACAGTCGTAAGCAGTTATTTGTGGGCCTTTTTTTGCTTTCTATTTATGCATCTGGCAAGAAGGGTCAGCTTGTTGCTAGCTCAGATTATGAGGACAGGAACAGACAACGCAGCCTGAAATGTGCAAGGCAGCCAACAACTTGTTTTCTTTTGGCTCATCAAAGCAGATGTAAAATATTTGATGAATATGCCTATTACATTGACACACACACACACTTTTTATATATATAAAAATGAATATCAATCCAGGTTAGGTGTGGATAACACTTTTGCATCACAATTTGCCTTGCAAATTAGTAGTACAATGTCATCATGTTTGTGACATTTGTTAGATTAAAAATTCACACTCACTTTTAGGACTCCATTAGCTGATACAGTAGGTCTTTGCAGAGTACAATAAACTGGATGACAGATACAAATATATAAGATTATACTGTACCAATCAATGTTCAACGCTATTGATTCAAGAAAATCATTTTTAAAAATGTTTCAACTGGGGTTTTTTTAAGGCTAGTTTGACTAAATTGGGGAATTGGGGGGAAGGATTCCATACCTTACTAAACTTAATCCAGATCTTAATGTAGGCTCTGATCATCTGGGAAGAAAGGCCCTGATAAATGGAGGGATTCCCATTTATCACAAGGGTTATAATTCAAAGTTTCATAGAACACAAATACATCAAAGTAGAAAGAAAATAAGAACTTTGGCCATCTTTTTTAGTTTTCCACCCTGACTGCAAAACTCTTTTAAACCTGTAAAAACCATTGCACTGAAGAGCAGAAATACGAACAATTAGACTTGGACATTTGGATTTCTCCTCACGCTTCCCCTCCCCATCCCTGTCCTATATATTTGTCTGGTATTTATTTTAAAAATGAAGAACCAGGCAAGACACTGAAGTGTTTTTAAAGGAATATTTATGACATAGTCCTGAAGCATCTTCAGATGTGCTTGGTTATAAAATAGGTATCAAAACACTGAATTACACAGCACCTTATAAACAAATTCATCCATTTCATTGGAAGAACAGAATTCGACAGTAAACAAAGCAAGAACTTAAATTTAGGGCGACACAAACATACTATCAACATTAAATATACAAACTCCCATTCAGAGTGTTTTCTTGGACTTAGAACAGACAAGCACCGTTATTTACACAAGATTACATAATTTAAACCTCGACTGGTAAAGAGACTAGTATCTCTAAAGAAAGCAATCTGGGATTTTACACTGGATCTAGATTTGCTTGTAATAATAGTCTCTGCCACACAGTGGCAGCTTTTGCATGAACAAGGAATACACCGAGGTTTAGCTGACAGAATAGAAACCAAAAAATAAGGTGAAAAATTGCAAACAAATTCCATACTTTCTGCATTCACTACAGCATTCAGAAGCTGACTGTTTCTGTACAGATTTCAAGTCACAGAAATAAAATATTCAACGCACAAATCAAATTGCAGAGTTAAAAATGACTGTGATTCTCAATCCTTCATCTTCACGCCTCCAGATCAACACGTATCTCATATGTTGAACACCTTTGATAATAATACAAAAAAATTTCCCCCATACAATAAATGAATACAAGAAGTCTTCTCCATATTCAGGCCAACCCAAATCTGCAGATATATTTGTGCAGGAATAAGTAACACTGGAAGAAAAATTGGAATTTTTGATGGGACTGATTTTAAATTCTAAACAATGATTTTTTTACCCTACTGTGAACAATTATAAATCTGTTAACCAAAGAGGACATAATCATTAGCCTAATGCAGTCAAAACAAAGAAGCTTTGTGGAAGCTTATGCCTTAAAATAGCAGAATTTATCAGTTTCTTCCACTGCCTGGATATTCATTGAATGATTTAATTTGAAACAATACATTTTCCAAAGATGATATTCAGATACATCATAGTCCAATTCTTACAGCCTTATGCAACTCAAATATAGAACTTGGAAACATTACTCCCAAAAGTTACCACTAAAAGGAATCTTACCAAGCTCTCTACAAACAGTCCTACGCACAAGTCCACCCTCGCCAAACCCAATTTCCCCCCTGGATAATGTAACAACTGCATCAATTAGAAAAGGTTACATTTACAATCATTCTGGACACACTGTGTATTAAGCCATTTTGTTCAACAAATTAGGTGAACATTTTACAGCCTCTTTCAGTTGCAAGCGGAGGGCCATATGCTTTAATACCCCATGAATCAATCTCTAAATTTGTCTTGGGAAAATGTTAGGGTGTCATTCTGGATTATGAAAAGTCTGTTCAGAAAAAAGACACACTGCATTTCATATTCTGAACAGCGAAAGGTACACTGCACATATGCATATATTAAACTTTGTACTGCATTGTATATCCCTGTATTACATTATATAAAAATAATAATGACTTGACTGATACTATTACTTATATTTAATATCCAAACCCAATTACGGAGGCTGTGTTTGCAGCAATTTTGGTCACATGAAACTGGCTTGATCTAACATGATTTATCCATGTCATTTTTCCATTTAATGCAGAGGTCCCAGAAATCAGGGACCAAGAAGCAAAGTCCTCCTCATGTTGAGTAATGCCATATGAGGCACTGCACTGATAGCCACATGCTCTTTCAATTTTTTCTAGTACTGCTTTGTGACTTCTCCCTTTATTTCATGGCAATTTAATACATGCACCTCAGTAAAACTGCCAGCATTCTAGGTACTGGAAAGCATATAGCCCTCTTTGTTTTAGCAAGAGACCTGGTTTCTAAGAGCTAATATAAGGGTTTACACAGTCAGGAATTGTGAACTGCACCACTTTAGACTTGCACAGGGGTTTGTATTTTTTTTTTTTTTGTATGGCATTTTATATAAAGCACATGCATACAGTAAAAGAGTACATCAGGGAAACTGGTTCATCCAAGCCCTTCTAGTGTGCTTGGATCACTATGCAATGGAGTGAAGGAGTGGCAAAATGAAAAACTATCCTCTTTTATCTGTAGTGGTGCAATCCACAATCCTGTGCCTTACTCTAATATCTCATTCTGCATGATGTTTAGAACTGGCCAATGTCACAGGAAAAAGGCAGGAGTATTAATTTCTCAACCACAACACGCAAATATTAATCTTGTTGACTAATAAATATTACACAGACTCACACACATAAATACTTTGACTTGTATCACAATATTGCTCATAAAAGAAACCCGCCAGCTACTGATTCTTCTGCTACAAGTTCAAAAAGATATGCAGTTCATACTTTAACATCTGGATGCTTAGGCCAAAATATTTGGCTAACTATGGTAGAACTTGAATCTTCTGTATACCACCACGCAGCTGGACAATTACCTCTTTTGAGGGTGGCGATTTAATGTGCAATGAAGTCAGGTTCATGTGGATCATCACAGTGGAAATCAACTTGGAAGAACCAAATTATAAGGGGGGAGAAAGGAGTATTATGTAAGTCACACATGCTCAGTTTCATTGGCTTAATTTAGATAACAGCAACTGTACTGGCAGAGACATTTATTTGTTAAGAGCATACAGGAAAGACAATACATAAAAAACATTGTTATAAATAAAACAGTTATTGGTTTCAGTGTGCAGTAAGCAAGGACAGAAAGACGTCAGCTCTGGGAACTAGAAAACGAAATTACCAATGTAAATCAAACAACCTTCAGTCATTCTCTGAAGGACAGTGTTAAAATGAGAATTGTTTTTGTTATAGCTGCCTTGTTCAACAAGTGCAACATTTGAGAGACATGTTTCAGTTTTAAAAAGGAAAACAAAACTCCCCTCCACCGCCCCCAGGACTGAGCAGAATATTGCTCTTGAACTGTTTTCTTTACAGCACAAAGTAAAGGAAGGCAAAAGAATACACTGCTGTTTAAATTCAGAATTCGTCATATAACTTAATAAGAGATGGAGAGAGATAAACTGGTCCCAGCCCAGCCCAGCATTAGGCACATCTTCCCCCCTATAATACATGTTATTGTGGTTTAAGGTGTAAAAAAAAAGGAATTCTCAGCAATATGATTTGAAGCATACCACATTTTGGAATGGAGACGATTCTCTTTTACATTCAAGAAAGTGGGAAAAGAGAATGATAAGTTTATGGAAGTGACAAAAGAGCAATGCCTGGAGAGATCGGACTATTTCTGTGTTTTTCAAAAAACACCACGTACATAATGTAAGACCCAGCAGCTTCTAGTGGCAATTAGTTGCAGATCATTTGTGCTTAAATGTCCAAATCAGCATTTCATATCTGACACCTTGAATCTGTTTTGCTCACTCCACCCTGGTAGCTCCGTAAGGATCCCAGGTGTAATAATAATGTTCAATATTGTGGCACAGAGAATGCTGATCGCCAACCATGAAGTTCAGGATCCAAGTACTGGCACTTTGTTAGAAAGCAGTTTTGGCTAGGATTGCTGTGTGAGACGGCGAAAGTGAGGTAAGACTTGGTTGTCAGGAAGGTAAAGGGCTAGTTCCAAAGCCACAAGTACAGTAAATTCAAATGCAATGAGATCTCGTCTGTTGAATCTGAATCTCTCTTCTAATTTCTACAAAGGGTAGGAAAAAGAGGAGAAGAATAGGTTACCATGTTACCATATGATCCATGTTTAGAATGGCTTGACAAATAGGAGTTTGGCCATACTATCTGCTTCCCAGCATGATGTGGACACAACAGCATCCCTTATGCTATCCTTGCTCTAAATTCTTAAGCAACAAGAGTCCTGTGCAGTTCTGATAAAGAGAGCAAAGGCTGCTCAGCAAGTACTTGGTGAGCAGATAAGAACTCACTCAAAGGCGTTGGAACTCAAGGAGAGTAGTAATAGGAGGCTGCAGTTCTACACACACATTTGTTTGGAAATAGGCCCTATTGCAATTTTGTGCAATTGCACAAAATTCGGTTGCATAAAAATCACTAGAAAGCCATGCCTCCCAGATTTAAAAAAAAAAAAAAGTAGAAAAGGAACTGCTTGCCGCTAGTGGAGGGTTAGCCAACATAACAACAGATGTCTTTAAATAAAAAGATCTGCTGAAGGACAGAGTTACTGGAGCTATACCCTGAGTGTTTGAGTTGCTTTGGTAATGACCAAGGACACCAAGTTCCAGTTCTGTTTGACTGTTCTTTGTGGTCATATATAGTCATTTGATCAGAGAAAATGTGGTGTACTGATCAGTCTTAGTGTTGGACTAGGACTCCAGGAGACTAGGGTTTGAATTTTTGCTTGGCCATGAATCTCTGGGTGGCTTTGGGCAAGGCACACTCTCTCAGCCTCAGAGGAAGGTAATGACAAACCTCTGAACCAATCTTGCAAAGAAAACCCTATGAATGTTAGAATCACCATAAGTAACTTGAAGGCACACAACAACAAATGGTCATTTTAAAAGATGTTTTGGTCTTCTGTAGTTCAAATGAAAGGAAGCACTCTGCCTCACACTGGTAGATGCAAGAAACTAAGAGGTAAGACACTTCCTTTCCTTTGAAATATAGAAGACAGAAACATGTTTAAATCAAATGTATGCCTGAGGCCTTAATACCACTCAGTACTGCATCCAAAGAAGTGGGTTTACATCCACAAAAGCTCATGCAAAAATAAAAATCAGTTAGTCTTCAAGGTGCTGCCATCTCTCTCTCCCCCCACTCCCCCTTCCATCCATCCCTTTTAGGCCAAGTAAAAGCCCTCCTGTATTTTGGTCAGCAATCTAGGAGTTGAAACTTATGACATGTTTCCATTCAAAATTATAAGCAGATCTACAGAAAATGTTATGCAAAGGCTTCAAGGAAAATATCTGAGTACTTCAACCTTTACAGAGGTCTGTGTGGACACTCTTGCAAGTTACCCTAGCTTTACTTACATCAATAAGATGTTTGACTTCATGTTTCCTGAGATCACTGCTAATCTTGGCTGCGAGCAGCACACAAGCACCAGCACACAGTTTTCGGTTCTGTTTGTTGAGCTTGCCTTGGAGGACAAGTTTCTCAAAGTAAACATAAGCCATGGACACAGTTACTGGCTCTAGGTTGCATTCCATACTCAGATTCCGCATCTCTCTCTTTAAACTGCAAGGGGAAGGAAAGAGAAAAGGAAACCTTTTATTTTTAAAAGGAAGATTGTTTTTTGTCCAGAAAACATGCACCTAAATCCTGTGTGCTCTCATTCTTGTTCCTTTTCCTTTGGAATAGGCTGATTTTAGCATGCCTGCAAGGAGATGGCATTTGAACTTGATGAGGAGCAAGAAGATGTGTTTTTAGAATCATCCTATTCCTTTTTTATCATGGGGAACCAACTGTCCTTAATCATCATCATCATCAACATCATCATCAAGCATTTATTTTTTTATAGAGCCAGTGTGGTGTAGTGGTTTGAGCATTGGATGACTCTGGCAATCAGGGTTCAGTTTTCTACTCAGCCATGGAAACCCACTGGGTGATCTTGAATGAGTCGCACACTATCAGCCCCAGAAGTTCTGTCCCAGTCATAAAAAGGAAACGACTTGAGGGAACAACAACAAAATATTTATATGCAACAACAAAATTGGGACTCAAGGAGGCTTACAGTTAAACAAAACACACAACACAGCTAAAAACATACAAAAAGTGTACATTAAAATGCAATTAAATGAGCGAGTGTGGGTTCTTAGTGGTCTGTAAGCACTGGGTGGCTCAATAGATAGCTCTGCTCTATGTATGACTTCTCCGGGTTTGAAGAATGAAGAATGCAGCCCTTAAATGAGCAGGATATAGGAGGTGTAGTGGTTTGAACACTGGATTAGGATTCTGGAGACCAGGGTTCAAATCCCTGCATGGCCATGGAAACCCACTGGGTGACCTTGGGCAAGTCACATTCTCTCAGCCTCAGAGGAAAGCAAAGGGAAACTCCTTCTGAACAAATCTTGCCACCCTCTCCCCCTAGTGATATAAGCATTGTGAATAAGTTTAAGAGGAAAGAAACCTCTTCTGGAGTGGCTTATATTGGGAGAAAGGCAGGATATACAAAAATACTAATACTACTACTAATAACAACAACAATGATCCATCTCCCTTTTCTTTTCAGCAGCTCAGTTTTTTCTTACCTTCTGATTTTGCTCAATGTGAGCTTGATATGAGGAAACTTCTCCTTAAAGGTTTCATTCATATCCTTTTTAAGGTCTGAGGGTTTCACATATTCTATTACGGTGGTCTGAAATAAAAAAGAACAATGTTTATTTATGGATCTTTAAACTGACTTTATTGGGAGAAAGAGAAAGTTGACTGAGAGTCCAATAGATCAATAATAATAACAACAGAAGAAGAAGATGAATAGGTTGCTTCATTTCTATCATGTTTCTGCTCCTGTGAGAGTTTAAAGGCAGTGTGTATGGCTCTCCTCCTTCCCACAACAACTCCTATAAGATAGGTCAGGCTGAGAGAAAAGGTTGCCCCAAGATCACCTAATGAGTTTTTTATTTAGCTAACTGGAAACCTGAACCTTGGTTTTCCAGGTTCCAGGCCCACTCTATCCACTATACCATTCTCAGTCTGCATATCTTCATGGGAAACTAATCCACATTAAGAATCAAAGCAGATCTAAGGAGGTAAAACATGGTTGCCAATAACAGTAGCCCACATCTCCTTGCTAACCATTTCCAAGGCTTCTAAGAATTCTGATTCCATCACTTTGTGAGCAAGGATCTATATACCTGGTTTTGGCAATGAGTATTAATTTTGTCTACCATGGTGGTACTTTAGTGGTGAATATATTACTAGACTGAAATGCAGTGATCCCAGCTGAGTTCAAAGCTGGGTTTCTTCTATGCCCCGGTTAAAGGCAACTTGAGAGCACGATGGCCTTAGCTGGTATCATGTTATACTAAGTTTCCACTATTAACCATCATTTGCCCTTGTACAGGATTACAGCCAAGTGCTCCTGTATCTAGGCCATCACAGTAGAATCCTAGATGAGAAAACTTTAATCTCTTTGAGGACAGAAGGTTTTCAAAGCTCTTTCATAATCTCTTAATCCTGTAATAGCTGGCACTTCAGTACTGTACAAGACTATAATCTTTTGCAGGTTCTCTGACTTTTCCCCCAAGTAAATCCTGGGCAACACAAGCATATACTTCTTGCACCACCCTGCAAGATACTGATGTGGTGAAGAAATAGTTTGCTTGGTGCCAGTATAACAGATTAACTGGAACTGAGGATTTGAACCTGAGTTCACTAGGACTTCCTTGCTGGCTAAGGACAAAGGAGTGTTTAGTTCAGTATGGTTGCATGAGTTTGACAGCAATTTAACTATGATGGCTCAGTGCTATTGAATTCTGGGGACTGTAGTTTTGTGAGACATTTATCTGTCGAGAGCTCAGGGGCCACAACAAACTACAGTTCCCAGAATTTCAAATCACTGAGCCATGGCAGTTAAAGTTGTGTCAAATTAGATTATTCTTGCAGTGTGGATGCAGCTTATCTGACCTTTAGTTGGGCCCAATGAGATAACTCTAGAAAACTCACACAGAGTATTACAACTCATTCTCCAGTATCTTACTCTATCAAATATAGATCCTGTGTGTTTTGTGTTCAAAGCACTTAATGTACATTGACAATCATCCTTATGACCATCATGTAAGGCAGTGGTTCTTATTCAAGGTACATGTACCACCACTGGGGCACAGAGTTTTCACTAAAAATTCACTCTCTTTTAATTACTCTTTTAGATTGTAAGCCTGAGGGCAGGGAACCATCTAATTAAAAATAATAATTGTAAGCCACTCTGATAGCCTTTAGGGCTGAAGGGCGGGGTATAAATACAATAAATAAATAAATAAAATTACCAGGTCCTCTACAAATGTGACAAACCATCTCCTACTGACCCTACTTGCCACAGATTGACCTTTTGTGGTATGTTAGTAATTACTTTGGACACCTGGCCATAGCTGCTACAGATTTGCAGTGTTTCAGTGCCTTACCATGTATGATGCAAAGATGAGGACACGCTTGTGCTTCCCACAGGGCCACTGAGGATCATCAAGGAGATTGGGATTGTATTCTATTAACTCTCCAACATCATTTCCTGGAAACAGAAAAAAGAAATAGCAGCTTGATGGTGTACTGAAGAAAAGTTTAAGAAACTAACAATCAAACATCTCAGAAATTTAAGTTTTGAATGTGTAGCTCAGCAGTGGTATAACTCTGCAGCCCAAAGTCCAGGGTTCACTGTCTGGCATCTTTAAGTAGTGCAGGGAAAGACTTTCTTCTGAAACATTGCAGTAGTGATGCCACTCAGGAGAAATAAAGCTGAGCTAGACAGAGAGGTGTCATAATTTGGTTTTAAGCAGCTTCCGATGTTCTTACAATTAGAACAAAATAAAGAAAGCAATGTAAGATCGGCTTTTGTTTAACATGAAATTTCTCAAGGTATAATAATAATAATCACAGTGTACCTTCAAGTTGTTTCCAATAGCAATGTTGTTTTTGTTTTTTAAAGGATACTGCTCCCCCAGTACTTATAGATTAAATTCCAGGATCTAATATAAAGATAAAGCTGGGAGACTGGCAATAGAAGGTCCCACATTGTCCAACATGTTTAGCTATACCCCAATTAATAAAGTAGTTTACTGGGCATTACTACTTAAACAGAAAATTTGCTTATTTTTATTGTTGCTGTGTGCCTTCAAGTCATTTCCAAATGATAGAAACCCTAAGACAAATCTATCATGGGGTTTCTTGGCAAGATTTATTCAGAGAAGGTTTGCCTTTGCCTTTCCCCTGAGGCCGAGAGAATATGACTTGCTCACCACTGGGTCTCCATGGCTGAGCAGGGACTTGAAGCTTGGTCTCCACAGTCATAGTCCAATGCTCAGAATACTTCATTATACTGATATAAAGAGGGTGGTGGTAGCTGATGTTCAAGCTATGGGGCTTGCAGTCAGTGTAATGTCAACTTTGTATTACAGAATAGAGGTGGATAACTTCTGTCAGGACCCCCTTCTTAGGTTGAGCAAGTTCTTGCAGGCTACATGCCCAAGGGGTGATGCTTAACTGAAAAAGACAGTGCATTGCAGATTTTTGAAATAAAAAGATAAGGGGCCACAGAGTAATCTAGTCCAACCCCCTGGCATGCAAGAACGATCAACTGCAGCACGCATAAAATATGTCCATCCAATCTCTGTTTAATGATCTCCAAAGTAGGAGAGTCCACCCACCACTATCTTGAGGTATTCTATTCCATTGTGGAAAAGTTCCTACAGTAAATGTAAAATCTCTTTTATTGTAGTTTGAATACATTGGTTTGTATTCTAGTCTCTGAAGTGGCAGAAAACAAGCTGGCTCCATCTTCTACATGACATCTCTTCAGATATTTAACGGCAGCTATCATGTCATCTCTGTCTTCTCTTCTTCAAGCTAAAAATATTCAGTTCTCTTAGATAATTCTTTTATTTATTATCTCTCACAAATGTCTACTCTGGCTAACAGTGACAGAAGCTGTAGACCAAAACCTCATCAGCTGTACAACTTAATTTGGAATTGAAGGAGGTTTCTATTTGGGTTCACCTCTATGAGGAATAATAAACTTTCTATATTTAGATTCTCTGATGCCCAAAAGAAAGACAAGGAAAATGCACGCTTGCATGCCAACATCATAGCTGACCTTACAGAACCCTGGATGATAGCTATTATTATTAAAATGTAAGCCTCAGGCCAGCAAGTGTACTAAATATGTTGGTGTTATACAACATAGGAATAGCAAATTTGTTCTTTAAGGGCAGATCTCTGTAAAGCCAAAACATACATGTGCAAGAGGGAAGTATCATCTGACTCAGGGAAATGCCAAGATTGGAATAAGAATAAAAAATATTTAGAAAACAACATAGCAGGGTAGAAAACTTCCTTCCTCCAGGTCCATGAGGATTGTTAGTAGTTACAGAATATTGTCTACTAGAATTGGTGAAGGACAGGGAGGAAAACCAAAGTAAGGATGGAATGGAGTATCATGAAAGAAGGCACAGTTGACTGGATCCTTAAGCAGGATCACTCCTAGTGGAACAGTCTGTCGCAGATCCCACTTGTTTTTACATAGGCTCTGCATCTTAAGAGAAACTAACTTCCTGGTTCAATTTTTAAAGGGGTGTGTGTTCAGGAATTAGAATACAGAATAGCTCATTAAAAATTTGCAAAAGGTCAACTCTGGTTGGACAAGAGTCCTTAAATGTGAGCCGTAAACAACTCAGTATTATTAACTTTGCCCAGATTCCTACAAGTTTTTGCTTTTTAAGTCACTGTCTTGATTTTCAGAAAATGCCTTGTCTATATCCTTTGATTTGTCACAGTTATAAAGCTGAAAGAAAGAGTTCTTTTCTATATTTAGACAGTCCTGACATTTCAGTGTACAGTGTATTGAATCTAAGCATTTTATAGGACACAATGTCTCACATAACCACAAAGAAATCTGACAAAAAATGGCAGCATTAAAGAGGCATAAATATAATTCTGAATGCAGTCTAATTTATTGAATAAATATAGAAACTGGAAATTGGGAAGAGATATACTTCTGAGTCTCATCTTTGTATGCGTGTGTCTATATGCATAAGTGTATACACACTACATGCATGTTTCTATTCCTTACAGATGGATAAAAATGGATATCAATATAGCTATTCTTTGACAGTGAAAATGTGGGGGGAAATTCATTAAATGAAAAAAGTGCTTAGTTCTTGGTAAAAGTTTGAGGAGATGGAGCATGAAGAATTGTTTATGTCAGGGCACAGCTGTGTGCCTTCAGTTCTCTGCAACCCCATCACTGTACTATGGCTAATATTCATGGGCCATTACAGTCACCCTATCTAATAAAATGCAGCAGAAAATGGTTGGGTTTAGGGCCAGCTTTTCAGAGCATATGGCTCCAATATTGTTTAATCTGCATTAGCCACCAGTTTCCAAGAGTGATACAAAGTGCTGGTAAGTGCCTATGAATGCTTAAATGGGTTGAGATCAGGCTATTTGATTTCTTCCATATCAGCCTGTTCACTCATTATAATGGTTGCTGGAGATCCAATGACTGAAACAATGAACAGGGGCTTCTTGGTTGCAGTGCCCAGGCGGTGGAACACCTTGCTCTGGGAGGCCCAATTGGTCCCCTTTATTGGTGTATCAGTGTGCTGATAAAACATGTATTTCTCTGCTGCCACTTTGATTTAGTCTCCTTGGGTTTCCTTCAGTAATTTTAGTATCAAACTTTTAGTTCTTTGTGTATATTGAATTTTGTTGTTGGTGGGGGGGGGGGGGGGGGCACCAGGAGTGAACTTCCTGAACACTCCTGATGTCTAAAGCAAAGATCACTGGAGGCTGATGGCTCCAATGTTGGTAGCACAGTAAATTTGCTCTAGGTTTCAGGCTGAACTATAAAGGAATTATCCAACACATTCCACTCTATCTCCCAAATGGGTTCATTAAACTGCATAACACATTTAAAGTTTGGACTGAATCCTAGAGCAGATTCACCACTCCACTGATGTGGGAGTCACCAGCCTTCACTGATTCTTATTTAATGGTACAATATGAATTCCTATATTTAATCTATGCATTTTTAGCCAAAGCCACTTCCCCCACTAAAGTATCAACCAAACAACATTTGTTTTGCTTTAAAATAATATAATGCAGAAAGGCAGTAAGATATCAAAATGTAATGCTTACCAATATCTGCTGTGGAAGGTATCGTTTTGGCCACTGGAGTTTTGTATCTTGAACTGCCAGCCCCCCGTGGAACAGGAGCTCGGCACACAGAAACAGCACCATGGGCCTCACTTTTGCGGCCAACGAGAGCATTGGTTGGATACAAGAACTTTGCATAAGACACAACCTGCAAGACAGTTAGTTCCATCAGCATTATCCAAAATGTCTCTCTTATGGCTTTTGCAAATGGTTTTCTATGCTCCAGCCTCTTATGTTCAAAATTATGTTCTTCATGGAACAGCAACAGTTTAAAAATATGCACAGATCCTACTTCTAAGGTTTACTGCTTTGTCTTAAAACCAAGCCAATGGTTTGGGGAGAAACAGAACCATTTCAAAGAAAGAAACTGTTGTATTGCTGCCATTGCCACAGGCAACCACCTCAACTCCTATTTACAACCTAAACAAAGCGTAAAAACAAAATGGAAAAGAGATTCCACTTCAAGATTAGAAATTATTATTATTATTTATTATTATTATTATTAACCTTTATTTATGAAGCGCTGTAAATTTACACAGCGCTGTACATGCAATCTTTTTAGTTAGACGGTTCCCTGCCCTCAGGCTTACAATCTAAAAAAGACATGATACAGAAGGAGAAGGGAGTGGTGACGAGAAAGGGTAAGAGGTCCAGCAGTTCCTCTCAACCTCCGAGGCCTGGACCAAGGCAGATGGACTGGAGGGAGGGCAAGGCTTCATAATGGATGGTTAATCATTATCCAGGGAAAATACATAATCACAAGTAGGATAATACATATACAGTACATAGGAATACAGGAAATGGATCGATAAACAGCCAACAACAGAACATCAGATAGTAAGCGACAATTATACTTCCTGATAGTAAAAGCTGTTAGAGAGTGGGATATGCTGCCTTGGAGAGTGGTGGAATAACCTTCTTTGGCGGTTTTTAAATAGAGGCTGGATGGCCATTTGCTGGGAGTGCTGTGATTGTGCCTTTCTGCATGGCAGGGGATTGGACTGGATGGCCCTTGTGGTTTCTTCCAACTCTATGATTCTATGAACTAGGCTTTTTTGTTTAAGTTAATAGCCACCAGCCTCCCCAAAGGTCATGATACTGTGTGTTATGTGCCTTCAAATCACCTGTTGATTTACTGCCCCATGAGTTTCATAGGGTTTTGTTAGGCTTTTGCCCGTTTCAGCCTCTGAAATATAGCCTACAGTACCTGGTATTTGTTGGCGGTCTCCTATCCAAGTGCTAACTAGATCTGACTCTGCTTAGGTTCCAAAATAGGATCTGGTGCCTTTAGGGTATTAGTATTTAATTTTCATTTTTAAAAATGAGCAAATGAAATAATTGCTATTACCACTTCTTTTGCAACTTGAACAGTACATCTGAGGTGTCTCAGAGAGAACACCATAATCTGCTCAAGAATCAATGGCAAGACAAATAATACTATGAATGATATACCTACATTAAATCCTGTCTCCAAAATTCTTAGCAGAGAACTATGATACATTTAGGAAGTCCTTACCTTGCCATCAGCTCCCAACTCGACACCTTCCATTCCTAGCACCATTTCAGTAGAGACTGAAACACCACCAGAAGGATGTCTTTGTTTCTGCCCCTCTATCCTCAGTTCACTGTTAAGGGCAGAATTGGCAAGACTGAAATTAAAGCTGTTTTTGCTAATCCTGGCCAAAACCATCTCAGTCTTTTCCCCCCTTTAAATACAAACAAACCCATACACATTTCAAGATTAGAAGGGCAATTCCCATGTCTTCTCTGCTCCCATAAACAGTTTTGTGTGTAGTTTTTTTTAAAAGAGACAATTAAAAAAAAACCAAAAATGGTCTGTGAACTAGCAGAGAAGACGTAAGCAACAGCCAAAGTTCTTCCTATTTTTAAAAGTAACTCAGAGATAATTCATACATCTGCACACACAATGCTCAAGTCCATAAGCAATTCCCATGATAAGGTACAACATTTGAGCACGTCACCTGGGCACAATACAGACTGTGAATGTGGAAGTGGGATGACCAAGGAGAAAGCAGCAAGCATGAACACTGCAGAATACACACAGATGTGGATTGAGCAATGGGAATCCATTTGCAGGAAAAAACATCTATGAACTCTGTTCTTGGTCTTTAAGGGGGAAAATGTACAAAAGAAAGTGACTTCCTTCTGTTTCTTAATGACATAAAACGCCATGTTGGATTAGACCACAGACCTAACTAGTTGTATTTTGATTACAAAACCCCAGAGGGTGTGGGGGACATTATGATTTGAAAACAAGAAGAATGGGGGCTCAAAATGGCGTTGTGGCCACATGTAGCCCTTTCCCAACCTGATCTAAATCTTAACTAACCAAACATGAAACATACAACATGTATCCACCTCCACAAATGGTTAATCACTAGCTGGTCTGAATTTGTATTTACACAGCCATCTGGGATGTCTAACAAGAGGTCACTGTTCACAGCAGTGATACCTCTCCCTGCTTCAAAACCCACCCCTCCACCCCCTAAATTCTAATTATCTATTTCGTTTTCAGCAAAGCCAAGCTCTTTTGGGTGACCCCTTGCAGTTTTCCCATCAAGCCAGAAAGAAGTTTCCCATACTCTATTTATAGAAGGCACATCTGTATGTGGATTTCTGTCTTGGAAAACATCCATTTCCTTCTTCAATATTCCATGTGCAGGAAGATTGAGTGATGAGATTTTTTTTTAAAAAAGAATTCTTTTCTTTTGGCAAGGCTAATTTAAGTGTCATACAGATGAGCTAGTAGGTGTTCAATGATGTGAGGTATCATGAGGTCCTGACAAGTGAATTTCTCCTGCTCTCCATGTACTTAATACTAGCATAAGTCACTGTGTTACACTTAGCATTATCTGTACTGGGGCGAATTTCCATACATGTTGACCCCACTCTAGCTGTGATATGTCTCAAGTACAATGTCCAAAGAGAGCCGATATGGTGTAGTGGGTTGAGTGTTGGGACTACAACTCTGGAAACCAGGGTCTGAATTCCTACTCAGTGATTGAAACCCACTGGGTCACCTTGGGCAAATCACCCTGTCAGCCCTAGAAAACCCCATAATAGCCTTAGGGTTATCATAAGTTGGAAAACAAGTTGATGGCACACAAGAACAAAGGATGCTAAAAACATTATTAAAATTTGTTCCATTTATATCCCACTTTTCCTTCAATGAGGTCAATGTGGTTTATATGGCTTTTGTCCTCTACATTTTACCCTCTCAACAGTCCTGCAAGGCAGGTCAGGCTAATTGGCTCAAGCCCATGCACTGAGTTTTATGGCTCAGCTATGTGCCTGGATCTCATGTCCTAGACCTAGACCTACATCCAACCACCACACCACAGTGGTTTCTCTATCAATATTAGACAGGATATTTGTTGTTGTTATTGTTGCTGCACCATGGTGGAGGATCAACTGTCTTAAGTTGCCTCTATTTTTCTAAGGGGAGAAAGCGTTTTATCTTGCGTTCCTCCCAGAGTGCTCTTTATGCAGTCCTAATACAGCTTCTGTTCTAAATAGCATGTTTTGACTCCTTGGGCATTTTTCCCAGAGACAGCCTAGTGGAATGCATTCTTACTACTGTTAAACTGTTAAGAAGAGAGCATGTTTTCTTGCATTCTAGGACCCCATGGAGTCCTTAAGTAGAAAAGGCTTTATATATAACTACTTACATTTGAGGTACAGCTGTTCACTTTCTCCTTCTCAGTCCCACTCAATAACAGTTTTGTTTCTTTTTTGCCAGACTGATCTAGTGGTTTGAGCATTGGACTAGAGCCCTGGAGACCAGGATTTGATTCCTCACTCAACCCTGGAAACCCACTGGTTCACCTTGGGCAAGTCACACACTTTCATCCCCAGAAAACCCTGTGCCTTAGGCCATAAACTGGAAATGACTCAAAGGCACACAACAACAACATACCTCAGTTAACAAAGCCTCCAGCAAAAAAGTGTATTTTTATGCCTGTCCACCTTGTCCTCCGAAAGTTTTTTTGGGGGATACTGGGAGGATGGTGAAGAAGAGGAGAAACACAAACTTGGTTTGCAGCAACATGTCTTCAGTAAACAATGCAATATACTCTGTGCTGGGAAAGAATGGTATTCTTCTCTAGCTGATCCTAATGTACCTGTGTGTGCCTGCTTACAACAAGGTACACAGAAACTGCCTATAATATCCCTTACTCAGCCAAAAAGTAAGAGTAGATATGCCTGATTCACCAGCCACCACAAACATATTAAAATATCATACATCTGTACGTTTGGCCACCACAATGGAAATCATAAGAAAAGTGGACGCTGGCAAAACAAAAAGTCATCCTTTGGATGCATCTTGAAAGAAGCCTTCAAGTGGTTTGTTTGTTTACTTATTTAAGGCTTACCTGACCTGGTTCTTTCATTTCACCTGTGCATATTGTTAGTTTTGTATAAAAAGTTTGGTGAAACATGGCAATATGCTCTTCCTTTTTTAAGTGCAGGAAGCTTTTCCTATTCCTTCCATGTTATTTCTGCTTCTAGTATCAAATTTTTGGTTAAAGAAATAATGCCTAGGAACATATCTATTTCATTAACTGAGGAATATATGTATGTTAAAATGTCAAAATGTTCTACTGCATTAACATTTGCATTAACCTGTAGAGCTAATGTTCTACCAGCACTCAGGCCGCAGGGCTTTTGGGCAGCAATCTGTGTGTGTTTACTTAGGTTTAAGCCCTGTTTGATGTGTTAGAACATGGGTGAGGAAGGAACCTTAAAGCCATTTTAGTAGTTGTATTGTAACATGTATGTTGTGTGCCTTTCAAGTAGTTTCCAACTTATGGCAACCCTAAGGAAATCCTATCTGGGGGATTTTCTTGGCATGTTTTATTCAGAGGTTTGTCATTGCCTTCCTCTGAGAGAAGAGTCAGTGTGGAGCAGTGGTGTAAGTGCTGGGCTAGGACTCCAAGAGACCAGGGTTCAAATCCCTGCTCAGCCATGACAACCCATTGGGTGACTTTGAGTATGTCCCAGCCTCAGAGAAAAAAAGAAGAGAACACCCCATGATGCATTCAACCTTAGGGCCACCATAAGTCAGGAAAAAAAACCATGAAGACATGCATACATGTGTGCACACACAAACTAAGGCTGAGAGAATGTGACTTGCTCAAGATCACCCACACCATGCTTATAAAGAAAGATATTTACAGAAAGATTGGGACAATATCATGTACTTTTCTAAGTGGGATACACGTTTTAATTGCAATAATAATTTTAAAAACAAAATCTATGCTGACAACATGGCACATAATGGAACAGGAAGATCTCAAACAGCACAAGAGTAAATGGTACAGGAGCACAGACACACCTCTATTATGACCCTTTCTAATTTCTGCTTTAAATTCCACTTTAGGTTCCATGCTGAGAGAAAAGTGGGGTATAAAGTAAATAAATGAGTTTTCCTATGCAATCAGTAGGACTAGAGCCTTCAAGGTGACAAATATTTGCCCATTTAAGACTCTCAGAATGTCAGTTGTGTCTCACTGATCAGAGTCAGTGCTTACACAATAAACCTTACCAGTACTGCAATTCTATTTCCTAAGAAAGAAGTGTCATTTTTCAAAGGTAAAATCAATTAAAAATAATTAGTCTAACAAAAATAAGAAATACTCACCTGATCCGTAAACTCTCCCCATAAGGCAAGATTGAAAAAGCCACACATAATGTTCGTTTAGCACAAATTAATACTATCCTGAAAGGAGACAAGAGGGAAGAGTACCGTGAGTCATCAATAGCATTTTGTACCCACATTCAGCTTCCTGCATAAAAATTTGAACCACATGGGCTTTCTGTAAGCAGTGGGAACCTAGCCTTTCACTAACAGAATGACACTATTTTGTGCTTGCTTTGTAAGTATAAGTTACATCACGCCAGTCTGAGCCTGGAAGATATTAACCCACCAACCACTGGTGTTAACTTGTTTTCAGTTAGGAAGGCCAATACTTCAGGAACAAAGCTGTAGCTTCCATATAAAAGGCCCTAAAGGTCTCTTAGGGGGGCAGAGCTAAACAGGATCTTTGTGTGAGGCCTTAGGGAATCATAGATAACAATTCAAAATAGAAAAGTAACATGCAAACTGTGGACCATGGACTAATTTCAAAAGTCCTTTCTAAGCAACAGAACCTGTCCTTGTTCCAGAGGTCTTCTAGATGGGGATGATGAGAGAAAAGGAGGTGGAGGAAAAAGGGAAGGCGTGATGCAGACTTGCCTATCACAGGAACATGACTTTTGATAGATTTTGCCTAAGGAAATGGGTCCAAGAACACAGGAAAGCATGAAGCTGGTTTCTCAATCCTGGGGTAGAAAATACTAAGCTAGATGGATCAAAACACTGTCCTCCTTTGTGGTTATGACATCTGGTCACACTAAGAAAGTAGTGATAATGGCATTAACACTGGATGTTAGCATTTGCCCATACATAGATGATAATGACATGATGATGATTATGTGTTGTCATCAACAATTTGAGAGTTTATCACAGGAGGCTAGCAAAGCACAACTACAATAGGATAACAGAATTTTTGGCAGGTCTTTATCACACCTGAGGAAAATCTGTCAATGAAAAGGCACTCTCTACCAACGACTGAAATACAAAGCAGCAACAGGATAAACATGAAATGTTGTGATAAATCATAGAATCATAGAATAATAGAGTTGGAAGAGACCGCAAGGGCCATCTAGTCCAACCCCCTGCCATGCAGGAAATCGACATCAAAGCATCCCCGACAGATGGCCATCTAGCCTCTGTTTAAAGACCTCCAAGGAAGGAGACTCTACTACACTCTGAGGGAGTTTGTTCCACTGTCGGACAGCCCTTACTGTCAGGAAGTTCTTCCTAAGGTTGAGGTGGAATCTCTTTTCTTGTAGCTTGCATCCATTGCTCCGGGTCTTAGTCTTTGGAGCAAGTGAAAACAAGTCAGCTCCCTCCTCAGTATGGCATCCCTTCAAGTATTTAAACAGGGCTATCATATCACCTCTTAATCTTCTCTTCTCCAGGCTAAACATCCCCAGCTCCTTAAGTCGTTCCTCATAGGACATGGTTTCTAGACCTTTCACCATTTTACTTGCCCTCCTTTGGACACGTTCCAGTTTTTCAACATCCTTTTTGAATTGTGGTGCCCAGAACTGGACACAATATTCCAGGTGGGGCCTGATCAAAGCAGAATAGAGTGGCACTATTACTTCCCTTGATCTAGATATGATACTTTTACTGATGCAGCCTAAAATTGCATTGGCCTTTTTAGCTGCCGCATCACACTGTTCACTCATGTTCAGCTTGTGGTCTACTTGGATTCCCAGATCCCTTTCACACATAGTCTCGTTCAGCCATGTGTCTCCCATCCTATATCTGTGCATTTTATTTTTTCGCCCTAAGTGCAGTACCTTGCATTTCGCCCTATTGAAGTTCATTTTGTTAGCTGTGGATCAACTTTCTAGTTTATTCAGGTCATCTTGAATATTGATCCTGTCCTCTGGGTTATTAGCTATTCCTCCTAATTTGGTGTCATCTGCAAATTTGATAAGAATGCTTCCAATTCTGTCATCCAAGTCGTCGATAAAGATGTTGAATAGCACTGGGCCCAGGACAGAGCCCTGTGGGACCCCACTGGTCACTTCTCTCCAGGATGAAAAGGAGCCATTGTTCAGCACCCGTTGCGTTCGGTCAGTCAACCAATTACAAATCCATGTAACAGTTGCCTTGTCTATCCCACATTTTATAAGCTTGTTTACAAGAATGTCATGGGGAACCCTGTCAAAAGCCTTACTGAAATCAAGATATACGATATCCATAGCATTCCCTTCATTTACCAAGCTAGTACAGTGGTACCTCGGGTTACGAAATTAATTCGTTCCGCGGCTAATTTCGTAACCCGAAAAACCTTCGTAACCTGAATTGCCATAGGCGCTAATGGAAAAAAAGCCGCGGCTCTGCCGCGGCTCCATTGAAAATAGCGCCGAGGTTTTTTCGTAACCCGAAAAAACCTTCGTAAGCCGAAACAATAAATCCCTATGGGATTTTTTCGTATCCCGAAAAATTCGTAAGCTGGGTAATTCGTATCCCGGGGTACCACTGTAATTTTATCAAAGAAAGAGATTAGATTTGTCTGACAAGACCTCTTTCTCTGAAACCCATGCTGACTTTTTGTGATTATGGCATTGCCATCTAGATGTTCACAGACTCTCTTTTTAATGATCTGCCAAAGATGCTATTCTCCTACTGTAATTGTGATATACTAACCTTATGTGATAAACTCCTTGGTCAACTGACAGTATTAATAATGGAACACAGGTCACGAAGGCTCACAATTTCTTTCAGGTACCACAGGACTCTTGGTTTTGCTGTAGAAAGCTAACATGACAATCCTTCTGGAACTAGTCAAAGGAAAGTTTACCTGCTGTTCCTTGTGTCATACTGCCTCATGTTCTTAATGAAGTGCATCTTCTTCAGGCCCTTGTGTCTTGGAGATCCAGATATGTGCTTGGTTCTGCAGAAAGAAAGACAGAGGTAAGCATTCTGGATGAGGGAGAAAATAAAGGTAGAATAAAAAGGATGCAGATGTTACAGTCGGAATGAACATGCATGCAGGGCCTTAGGTATTTGGCTTGGAAGAGGGTGAAAGGGAGAAAAAGGATTTGCCAAGCATGCAACGAGAGAAGGTTAATGCTGCTTTTGAACAAGTACCTTCGGACACTGGCACATTCCACTATGTCTTCTAAAAACTCTAGAGAGCAGCGCTGGGAGATAAAACGCCTTCTGCAAAAATGCACAACACCACGAAGAGCGAACAATATTAGTTCATGGCCTCCGAGATGAACAAGCTGTCAATATAACAGCATCCGTATATGCTTATGTCTGTTTTCCCCACAAGCTTCCTCAAACTTTCTGCAGGAACACTGTTGATAACAATTTGCTTCTACGGAGAAACTTCCAAGCGTCACTCAAGGAAAATTTGCTCATTGCAAAGTACAGTTTTCTGAAATATGTTGTAGAGCAGGGTTGGGCAACTGTGGAAGGGTAGGGGAGTGCACTAACCCTTGCCCTTGGAGGACCTCACCACCCTACACCTCCTCCCATAAAATAAAATCAATTATCCCCCCCCCCCCCAATGCCTTCTAGAAGACATGACATGAGAGTCATTCTCAGCATGTTTTGGGACCCTCCTTGACATTTTAGGTCTAGGAGAGGCCTTTTCTTAACAACAGAAGGTGAGCAGAAGTCAAAAAAGGTATCTCCTGGGCATAAATTGGCCCAAGAGTCACACTCTGCCCACCCATGTTCTACAGTATACATTATTTACCCGAGTGCTAGCCAGGCATGTTGGGCCTTCCAGACACCTCACTGGAACTGAGAATGCACCCTAACACAGCCTTATCACTTTCTTGCAGCTACCCAGGTCAGGGAAACATCTATAATAATAGTAATAATAATTTTAAAAAACATATTTCAAGGATTTATCTCTCCTGCTGCCTGTCTCCTCCTTAGCGTACCTTCTGGCTGTCCCAAAAAACAGTTGGAAAATCACAGGTCTAAAAGTAGTCTCTTTCCATTGATAAGGAGCACTGTTCTCTCTAAGATGTTTCTCAGCTCTTCATTCTATTTTTAATGTCAACTGAAATATGCCCATTACTTCAGTGAATTTGGATTGCTAATGACCATCACGGTTAGGAACAGGTTCTTATAGAAGCTGCCACTTAAATTTGCTCATAACAATGGTGAGCCACAACCTTCAAGGGTGGAGGAGAGCCATTTTTGTACACAAAAGCTTGCCTTGGATTTATTGCCAAAAATGTTCTTGACAAACATAAAGTCTGTGCACAAAAGAAAAGACAACGATGTATAGGAATGTCGACTGTACTAAACAAATAAAATTCTGTTCCCAGGAAATCCAAGCACAGAGCTAGAGTTTTATTAAGGCACAAAACACTATAAAAATAAATTACAAGCATGGGGTTCTGTATAATACAACAGGAATTGGAACAGTTAATAACAAAGATCAAAGCTGAAAGTGCAAAGGCAGATCTGATGCTGAATATACTGTAAAGAAAACAAAAATAATGACCACAGAAGAAATACACAAATTCAATCTAAACAACAAGGAAATTGAAATAGTTGAAGAATTCCCATATCTAGGACCAAACATTGACCAGAATGGAGACTGCAGACTAAGAAGGGGAAGGGCAGCTATGAAAGAACTGGAAAAGATACTGAAGAGCAAAGACATACAATTGAGCACTAAATTCAGAATCGTTCAGACTTCTGTATCCAAAATTACCATGTATGGATGCGAGAGTTGGGGCAGTGAAGGAAACAGACAGAAATAAAATCAACTCATTTGAAATGTCGTACTGGAAAAGAGTACTTAGGATACCATGGACAGCCAAGAAGACAAATAAATGGGTTCTTGAACTGATCAGACCACAGCTCTCCTTGGAAGCTAAGATGATCAAGTTGAGGCTATTGTACTTTGGCCACATAATGAGAAGGCATGGATCACTTGAAAAAACAATAATGCTAGGAAAGGTAGAGGGTAGAAGAAAGAGAGGAAGACCACAAATCAGATGGATAGACTTGATCAGGGGGGTTATGGGCAAGGGCTTGCAAGATCTGGGCAAGGCAGTGGAGGATAGGGGTTCATAGAATCATAGAATCATAAAGTTGGAAGAGACCACAAGGGCTATCCAGTCCAACCCCCTGCCATGCAGGAAATCCAAATCAAAGCATCCCCAACAGATGGCCATCTAGCCTCTGCTTAAAGACCTCCAAGGAAGGAGACTCCACTACACTCCGGGGGAGTTTGTTCCACTGTCGAACAGCCGTTACTGTCAGGAAGTTCCTCCTAATGTTCAGGTGGAATCTCTTTTCCTGTAGCTTGCATCCACTGTTCCGGGTCCTGTTCTCTGGAGCAGCAGAAAACAAGCTTGCTCCCTCCTCAATGTGACATCCTTTCAAATATTTAAACAGGGCTATCATATTACCTCTTAACCTTCTCTTCTCCAGGCTAAACATCCCCAGCTCCCTGAGTCGTTCCTCACAGGGCAAGGTTTCCAGACCTTTCACCATTTTAGTCGCCCTCCTCTGGAAACGCTCCAGTTTCTCAATGTCCTTTTTGAATTGTGGTGCCCAGAACTGGACACAATATTCCAGGTGGGGCCTGACCAGAGCAGAATACAGTGGCACTATTACTTCTCTTGATCTAGACACTATACTTTTATTGATGCAGCCTAGAATTGCATTGGCCTTTTTAGCTGCCGCATCACACTGTTGACTCATGTTCAACTTATGGTCTACTTGGACACCTAGATCTCTTTCACATGTACTTTCATTCAGCAATGTGTCTCCCATCCTATATCTGTGCATTTCATTTTTCTGCCCTAAGTGCAGTACCTTACATTTCTCTGTGTTGAATTTCTTGGAGATGTTTCATTCACAGGGTCACAATGGGTTGGAGGCAACTTGAGGGCACCTAACAACAATACTGTAATACAACAGTCTGAATACTCTTCCATCAATCAAACACTGCTTCAATACATCAATTTACCTTAGCTGTGCAAAGCATCAATTGGTTATTTCTAACTGACCCATTCATAGAATCATAGAGGTGGAAGAGACCACAAGGGCCATCCAGTCCAACCCCCTGCCATGCAGGAAATCGACATCAAAGAATCTCCGACAGATGGCCATCCAGCCTCTGCTTAAAGACCTCAAAGGAGAGAGACTCCACCACTCTCCGAGGGAGTGTGTTCCACTGTCGAACAGCCCTTACTGTCAGGAAGTTCCTCCTAATGTTGACGTGGAATCTCTTTTCCTGTAGCTTGCATCCATTGCTCCAGGTCTTAGTCTCTGGAGCAGCAGAAAACAACCTTGCTCCCTCCTCAATATGACATCCCTTCAAATATTTAAACAGGGCTATTGTATCACCTCTTAACTTTCTCTTCTCTGGACTAAACATCCCCAGCTCCTTAAGTCTTTCCTCATAGGTAGGGTTGCCATAAATGAGGACCTCGAAACCGGGAAAATGTAGGACAAAATTCTGAAATCTGGGACACTAAAAAGTGTCCTACATTTCAGAAATAAATCGCTGGTGGCCCAGCGCCCTCCTTCCTGGCCAGGAAGGAAGGCGCGGGGCTGCCGGCGATCGCTGGGACCTCTCCTCCTTCTTGGCCTCCGCAGAGACCAGGAAGGAGGGCGCGGGGCTGCTGGCGATCGCCAGGGCCTCTCCTCCTTCTTGGCCTCTGAAGAGACCAGGAAGGAGGGCGCGGGGCTGCCGGCGATCACCGGGGCCTCTCCTCCTTCTTGGCCTCCGCGGAGACCAGGAAGGAGGGAGAAGGCTGCAGGGAGGTGGGGAGGTTGGTGCGGCTGCGCGCAGGAGGCACCGCCTCCCCCTTCGCCTCCTCCGCCCCAGGCCTCACTGCCCTCCTCTTCCTCCGTGCGGCCATGCAAGGTGGAGGAGGAGGAGGCCAGCGAGGCCCCGTGGGTTGCGGAGCAACCCCACTGCAACCAGGCTTTTCCTGGTTTTTGGCGGCACCCATGACGGGAGCGGGCAGGTGCCGCCAAAACCGGGAAAAACCCAGTTGCAGCCAGGTTATGGCAACCCTACTCATAGGGCATGGTTTCCAGACCCTTCTCCATTTTAGTCGCCCACCTTTGGACACGCTCCAGTTTCTCAATGTCCTTTTTGAATTGTGGTGCCCAGAACGGGACACAATATATCAGGTGGGGCCTGACCAGAACAGAATACAGTGGCACTGTTACTTCTCTTGATCTATACACTATACTTCTATTGATGCAGGCTAAAATCGCATTGGCCTTGCTAGCTGCCGCATCTCACTGTTGACTCATGTCCAACTTGTGGTCTACTTGGATTCCTAGAACCCTTTCACACGTAGTTTCATTCAGCCAGGTGTCCCTCATCCTACATCTGTGCATTTCATTTTTCTGTCCTAAGTGCAGTACCTTACATTTCTCCCTGTTGAAGTTCATTTTGTTAGCTTTGGCCCAGCTTTCTAGTTTATTCAGGTCATTTTGAATTTTAATCCTGTCCTCTGGAGTATTAGCTACTCCTCCTAATTTGGTGTCATCTACAAATTTGATAAGTATGCTCCCAATTCTGTCATCCAAGTCATTGATAAAGATGTTGAATAGCAATAGGCCCAGGACAGAACCCTGTGGGACCACACTGGTCACTTCTTTCCAGGATGAAAAGGAGCCATTGTTGAGCACCCTTTGGGTTCTGCCAGTCAACCAATTACAGATCCATGTAATAGTTACCTTGTCTAACCCACATTTTACAAGCTTGTTTGCAAGAATGTCATGGGGAACCTTGTCAAAGGCCTTACTGAAATCTATATCCACAGCATTCCCTTCATCCACCAAACTGGTAATTTTATCAAAGAAAGATATCAGATTTGTCTGGCATGACTTCTTTCTCTGAAACCTGTGTTGATTTTTTGTGATTATGGAATTGCCTTCTAGATGTTCACAGACTCTTTATTTAATGATCTGCTCTAGAATCTTTCCTGGTATTGATATCAGACTAATTGGACGATAATATACTTATCTGCTGTTTATTGTTCTATTCCCTCTCTAGTTCTTTAAGGCCTTGCGATCCTGGAGCCCATTCACACTATTATTATTATTCCACTTTAACTGGCATGGCTCTGTCCTATGGAATCCTGGGATCTGTAGTATGGAGAGGTACTAGAGCTGGAAATTCTAAATGCCTCTTCCTAAAGTACCAATCCCAGAATTCCATAGGACAGAACCATGCCAATTAGCGAAATAATACAGCTATAATTCTGTAGTGTGAATGGGTCGCTGGCAAAGATGTCCTTTATCTCCATTGGAAGAATAAAAGTAGATGGAGTTCAGGGATAGATGGAGATATTTTCAGCCATTCTGTTTCCCAGATCACCAGCTCTTCATCCACTGTCATTTGACAGCCTCCTGAAGCATCACAGACTATAAATCAATGAGATGTACTTAAAAAAAAAAGCTTACTGTATATACTCATGTATAAATCTAGAAATCTTAGTAAAAAATTGACCCATGAATCCTGAGTTGACCTATCTATGGGTCAATGTAAACACTGCACTTTAACTCTTATTAAAAAATGAACTATCCCCTGGTGAAAGGCAAGAGTGAAATCTGTCTTGAAAGCACTGACCCTTCTCTACTCTTTCATCCATTCTGGCTTTAGTGTGAGAACAAACAGTTAAAGTTGCTGGGATCTTGTAAATTCTTTGGCATTGTTTTCCTTGTTCCATCCTTTAGATCCTTTGTTACATGCCTGTAAGTTTTACCCTTGACTTATCCATGGATCATATAAAAATCCATAATTTTGGCCCTAAAATCTGCCCTCGATTTATAGTCAACTTACAGTCGAGTATATATAGTGGGGTTTTTTCATGTGCCCTAAAAGAAAGCAACCATCAAACAAAACCTCTCTTCTTGACATCCTAAAAGCTACATGACTCTCACACTGTGCAATGTTCAAAATTAATTGATGGATGAAGCGATGCTCTCCTACCAGTTCACCAAAAATGATTGTAAAAAGGCAATTAAACCAACTAAAACATTTTTAGTTGATGTAGTCAGGATTAAGCACATGTACTATGACAACTCCATATCACAATAGGATTTCAAAACAAAGCAAAATAAAATAAAACAACCCATCCCCTCTGCTTTTAAGCAATTGTAACACTTTTTTGCTGGGAAATTTTAAAGGAATTTTAAAAAAGTGCTTGGTTTTGTTCAGCATTGGAGGACTTACTTAAGCCAACTATTTATTTTTAAAGAGTATATTATGACACACAGTATTATCTGCCATCATTCCATCTTCCTGGGAAGTAATCATAATCCTCACTTTATTGACTAATGGAATTATCCCAAGAATAGGCCACAGGAGGTCAGTGGCATGAGATTAGCTTTTGGTTTACAGTTCATTAGATCAAGTCGGCTTATTTCTGCCAATTTCTCTGCAACATCCGATGGATTTATAACACAAACCAAAGAGAAGATAAAACTTTGCCCCTAGATCACTAGAACTGCTGAAAGAGAAAAAGCAGAGACCAAATGCCCATAAAGGAGAGACTAGTTTATTGATACTGGACATTTGTTCCCATACAAATAGATATGCACAAAGCCTAACCCAAAAGTTACTTGTTGGACTACAAGTCCCAGAAACCTTCTCAAGGCTGGGGAATTCTGGGAATTGTGATCCACCAAAGTAGCATTTCCAAGCTTTGGGCATACACAATATTTGTTTTCCAAGTAGTTCAAATGCTCTTACAAGTTTTGCCATTCCATACAGTTATTATTACCACAAAAATTTCCTAGGTCCTCTTGCAATACTAGTTGCAAAGCCAAAGATCAGAACAGTACCTAGTTGGCGGTAGCTTTCTACTCTGAATACTTGAGAGTATTTCAGCAAATTTCTTTTGTTTGCTGTTCTTGATTTTCTATTTGTACATTAAACAGAAAACATACCTTCAAAGAGACTGGGAGTGAGGGTGGAGGCAATTACAACATGAACCTCATCATACATATTCCATGCTTTCTCTTATCTATGGTGCATATGAGAATGGAAAAAACAGAAACGAGGATGTTCTCAGTTGCTAACTGTTAGAGAAAGGATGTGCACAGATCACCACAATGCTATTCCTACCATAAAGGGCAAACCTGCCAGCTGGAAGCAAATGCCAAACCCACTGCTTATCAACACAAAAGAAATCATTTTGGGGTGTGTGTGAAATATTCCCCTAGGACTGACAATGTATTCAAGAACTTTTCACTTAGATAAACCTTCTGCACCATGAAATGTCATCCCCAGTGATAATCTATGGTGCATTACAAACGGCCATAAGGGACGTCCTCAGGAGGTCCTAGTTTTAAAAAGGGGCGTCACTTCTTGACACCCCCAAGCCTAATACGTCCTGAGGAAGTACAAGATGGCGGTGCCCCATCTACATGGGGGCCGCCATGATGGCGTCACGAACGCGCCACCTCCAAACGAGGCGGCGCAGACGTGACACCATCGTGCTGCGCGAGGGCACTTAGAGCGCCCTTTATGCAGCGCAAGAAGGAGCTCCGTTTTGGAGCTCCTTCTTGGCTTTGCGTCGCTGGGTGCAGCCTTCAGACGGCTGCGCCAGTGACGCAGAGGAGAAAGAGGCCAAGCGCCCCCTTTCTCCTCCTCCCCGCCGCTGCGGGGTGTCCTTGGGGCTTGAAGCCCCAAGGACACCCCTTTTCAGGCTGCGGGGAAGGGGCCTTTTGCCCCTTCCCCGCGGCCCGGAAAGCGGCGGATCAGGGCCTCAGCGGCTGCCGCTCTGGCCACTGAGGCCCCAATACACCGGGGAAAGGGGCGGGTACAGGCCGCCGCTTTTCGGCGGTCTGTAACCCGCCAATATGATTATTGTTGTCATTATTGTGTGCCTTCACAAGTTGTTTCCAATTTATGGCAACCTTAAGATGAATGTATCATGGTGTTTTCTTTGGCAAGATTTGTTCAGATGAGATTTGTCATTGCCTCCCTCTGAGGATGAGATTTGCCTAAGGTCACCCGGTGGGTTTCAAGGCTGAGCTGGGAATCAAACTCTGGTCTCCAGAGTCATGGTCCAACACTCAAACCACTATGATATGTTACCTCTCAGATTTGCAAATTACTGCTATGGATCTTCAGCCTGTCATTCTTGTAATCATGGAAAAACTAGGACCTGAAGGTCATTGGATAGTCTCTCTCAGTCCTGTTCCCTCACTGGGCATGGTCACCACATTTGCAAGTAAAGTTGCCAAATCTCATAGCCTGGGCCTGAGTCTCACGGTTCGGGGCCTCTTCTTCAGTCCCCTTTGCAAGTGGAAGGAATCTGAGGGCATTGATTTGAAAGGTGTGTGTATCTTATTTGTTAGATTTGCCAATTTTTATTTCAATACCATATTCGGTCCAGCTTTAATTGGTGCTTAAGTTTTCACAAT
>NC_056525.1:12797153-12892703 GCF_019175285.1 Sceloporus undulatus | reverse complement strand
ATCATCATCATCATCATCATCATCATCATCATCATCATCATCATCATCATCGGCTGCTTCCTGTAACATACACAGGGCCTCCTCTCCTGCCCCCCATTGCCTAGAGATCTCCAAGTCTCAGGTTTTGGCCCTCTAAGTCTCATGGTTTGCAATAATACTGACCTGAAAACCCTATCTTCATGCCATTTAAATTGTCATAAATGAAAGCCTAGAATCTCAGAATGCCTGGATCTCACTTCATGCCAGTTTTTACATGTAATAAAATATAGGCTTGAATGCAATCAACGGTGGACAGCAAACCAAAGAGCTTGCTTTGTCAAGCTCACTGGAGGTTGAAAACAGCCTGTGGGAAGGTGATCTCTTTTGCAATGCAACACAGATAATTCAGGGGCCAGAATTTCACAGCTGTCAATCATTATGTTCTCAGACAGACAGAGAGAAAAAATACTGATAGCTTCCACAGGAGATGTTTTCTAGTTCACTTTGACTACAGAGGACGGGTGCCACAGTACTCACACCCACACAGACCTCCAAATGTATACATCTGGCTAAAATTAGTTTCCTGTGTTGTCTGTAAGTATACAGACAAAAAAATAATAAAGCATGCAAATTGCAATAGATCAAGCAAAGCATTACTTGCTTGACACCTTAAAAAACAAATACTTTCCAACACCCCAAAAGGTTGAATAATTTCTTTAGAAGAGCTAGCTATCTGAAGAAAACTGGAGTTGTATGCTAAAATTTTGGGCAGAAAAATGGGGTGATACTGTAACTATTATACATAGAAATTAATTAACCAAAAGATTCAAAGAAGAGAAATAATTGAGTATGAAAAAGTGAAATTTAAGACATAATATATGAATCAATGTGTTAGAGAACAATGACATATAGTTGCTCAAAGCTAAGTGGTAGAAGGATTAGATTGCTACGAAGTGAAAGACCAAGAACTACAAACACATAAATGCCACTTAGTTGAACATGTATAAAGGGACTCAAATCTATTGTAAAGAAGTGGAATGTACTATAAATGTAATACGATATTAAAAGAAATGAAATAGTGTAGTTCATATTATAAGGATGAACCCAATGAGAGTTGTATTATACTGCCTATAATGTGGGGAAGGGGGATGGATTTGTGAATAAGCATACAATTTTATATGACTGACTGTTATAAAGACAATAACTGTGGTTGAGGTTTGCATTCTGTGATAAATATACATTTAAAGTAAGAAAGAAAGAAGAGTTGGCCATTTGAAATTGGGCAACCTGGCAACCTCAGCCAAACTGCTTGTGGTCATTGGCCTAATTTCCAAATCTCTTTGCTAGTGATCAGAGTTTCAGCAAGGATACTCTGGCCTACACTCAGCAGCTGGATGGAAGACACACAGAGAAACACAGAGGCAGGGGAGAAACAGACAATAAGGACCTTTATATTTTTGGTTCCAGCTCTATCCACTACTGATTTCAGTCTGATCCACTTCTGGCATGTAAACCCCATTTCAGATTACCTCTGGTGGGAATGCTGCTAAGAGGAAAAATTTGCCCACTCCTGTTCTAGAGGAATGCCAAATTTCAGGTGCCCAACAGTGTGTAGGAATGTATTCGCCAACACTTCAGTATTATAAAACATGGGATACCTCTCACAGTCTTTCAATTGAGAAGGCTGCTGAATAAAGTTACTCTGAGATACTGGCAGGCGTATCTAGAAACACAGCCAGAGAAATAATCAAGAGTCTGTCTAGCAGGAACAGGAGGAAGGCAGTCAGGGTGAAAGAGAAGTGGAATAGGAAGACTTCTGCTCAGGAAGATAAGAACGTTTTATGAGAAAGGATGAGCTAGAAGCTGGAAATTGGGAGAAAAGCAACCAGGAATGCTGCTCTGTTGGATCAGGCAAACATTTTTTAAAAAAGAAGTAGCCAAGGGTATTTATATTTGGCTTAGTAAGAGGGTTCTGGCCTCTTAAAGAATAACAGATTTTATTATGGCTTAAAATATCCTAATTGTAAGCCTGAGGGAAGGGAACTATTTTGTTGCTCTTTTTACTTGTAAAAAGCAATGCACAGCAATGGTGCTCTATAAATAAATAGATAATAATAAGCTACAGCCCACACTAACAGATGCATTTCACTCACTGTAGTTGAAGAAAGCACCACACTGCCCTGAACTGGGATTACCATACAATAAACATACTTTTCCAAACTTGCATCTGAGGAAGTAGGTTCAAGTCTACAAACTCTCATGCTTCTAGCTTCTTTCTTTTAGTTAGTCTCAACAGTGCTGCAAGATCCCTTGGCTTACTGATTTTTCCAGAATAACATGGCTATGCCTTTGGTTTCATTATACATGTTACTTATATCAACTGTCCCCATTTCTATTCCACTGTGTTTAGCTAGGGCAAGATAGCATCAGTATCCTGCAAAAGGAAGATCTGAAAGACACCATTCCTTGTTTGCACATGAATTCCAAGATTTCCTCCAATTGCAGCATATACAAGAAATCAGGTAACATTTTTGATTTCAACACTACATGTTCAGCAGATGAAGTTCCAGGTATCCAGATGTTAATATTCATTCTGCATTCACAAATGCAGCAAATGGGGTGGGGGTGGCTTAGTGGTCTAAAGAACCACTTTCAAATTAACCAAAGGCTCATGTGCACCACCCAGTTATAGCAGTATGATTCCACACATATTCATTAGATTGTGCTCTTTATGTGTGTATTTTAACAGTTTTATAGTACTGTATTTTAACAGTCAGTTTTATGAACTTTCTGTTGTGTTTTGTATTTTAATGTGCTTTGAGGAGAGGTGGGAAAGAAATAAAATTCATCATCATCATCATCATCATCACCATCAATGGTTCCATCCTATGGAATTAGGGCATCTGAAGTTTAGGGAAGGATATTTAGAATTCATAGCGAGAGATTTCTAGTGCTTCACCAGACTATAAATCCCAGGATTCCACAGGATGAAATTATGACATTTAATAATCTGTGAGCAGCCACAAAGACTGGCTCTCTCCCAACTTCACCAAACATGCCTATGATGGTGGTGAGACCAAAAGAAAACCCTTCCCCTGAAGATCTTAAAAGTCAAGTACACTTATTTAGGGAGATAATGTCTTTCATGCAATTTGGATCCAACCAAGTATGTAAAGGTCAAGACCAGCACTCTGAAGTCAGCCCAGAAATGGCCTGGTAGCCAGTGAAGCTGTTTCAACAGGTGGAGTAATGTTTCTTGCAACCAGCCCTCACCAGCAGCCTGACCTTTAGGCCCCACAAAAATTTCCAAATAGTTTCCAAAGGCAGCCCCATACAGAGTATTTATCCAAACAGGACATAATCTAGGCATGAGTCACAATACCCAGATCTGACATTTCAAGAAACAAGTACAGCTGGTGCACTAGGTTTAGATGTGCCAATACATCCCTGGCCACTGCTGGAACCCTGGGAATCCAAACTCAAATCTGAGTCTAGAAGTAGCTGTAAACTATGAGCCTGAGATTTCAGAAGGAGTGTAACCCTTTTCAACAAATGCTAAATCCCCATTCCCTACTTGACTTTTAACAGGTTTTTAAAATATCTGCAGGCCTAACAGCTCTAAGTGGCATGAGGAGGTTTAGAAAACCATAAAATAAAACAAAACTAAGCTCCAAAATTGAAACTGAGCCCAGTAGGGTGAGATGTGATAAATCAGTCTCTTCCAAATCCGGTCACATTTTCTGTAAGTTTCCCAGTTTTTGCCTTATTCTCCAAGTGTCACAAATTCCTGATTATTATTAATTATTAGAAAACAATATAAGTCTTGCTGCTGTGCTGTCCTGTCATCTCAATGCAACTCTATGGAGTTGTTGCTGTTGTTGTGTGCCTTCAAGTTGCTTCCAACTACGGCAATCCTATCATGAGGTTTTCTTGGCAAATTTGTTAGGGGAAGTTTGCCATTGCCTTTCCCTGAGGTGGAGAGATTGTGACATGCCCAAGGTCACCCAGTAGATATCATGGATGAGCAGGGAATCAAACTCTGATCTCCACAGTCGTGGTCCAGCATTCAAACCACTACACCACACAGTACAACTCTCCCCTTCACTCTATACATATATTTTTTATTTTCCCTGGTGTCATTGATACATGACTCCTTCCCTTTGGGAGAGGACTCCAGGAGACCAGGGTTCAAATCCTCACCTGACCACGGAAATCCACTGGCTAATGTTGAACAAGTGATACTCAGAAAAGGCAATGGCAAACCTGCCTCCGACAAATCCTGTCAAGATCCATTGACAGGTTTGAATAGGGTCACCTTATGTCAGAAATGACTTGAGGGCACACAAGAATAGGTCCTTGTGACCACATTTTTTGTCTGCATAACTAGGGTCCAAAACACACTGCAGAAACAATCCAGTTTGAGACTGCTTTAATTGCCCTAGCTCAGTGCTAGGGAATCCTGGGAATTTTAGTTTATTGTGGCACCAGAGGTCTCTGCCAGAGAAGGGTAAATGTCTCACAAAACTACAGTTCCCAGAATTCCCTAGTATTGAGTCAGAGCAGTTAAAGCAGTCTCACACTGGATTATTTCTGCAGTATATTTTGGACCCAGGTCACATTTACCAGAGGGCTAACAAGCCAGGAGAGGCATGAGTCACAAAAACAGATGGTGTGCACCCCAGAATGCATCCAAATATCCTCTGTAATGCCTGGAATACTGTAATACCTAGTATCCTCTGTAACACTTGGGATATGTAATGCCCAATATCAGGATTAGGCTAAGGTTCAAGAAGCACCGATCTAGAGTAGCCCACAAGCAATGATCATCAAAACCCTATGCCCCCTCTTGATCGGGTGATGCATTGATTTCCAATGGAGGAAATTTCCAAGAGGAAAACACTGTGAACGACATTATAAAACAGTCAATACTTAGGAACTGCTGTGTCTGGAACAAAGATATCCATTACTATCAAGTAAGAATTAAGATATACTACAAAAACATCCTCCCCACCCCACTCGAGAAAGCAGAATAGGACTATGTGTCTTATTGCAAGAGTAAGAAAAGTCAATTTGAAACCAGAAAAATCTGGTTATGTTGTTATAGCCCATCTAGTCTGTACAATCACATAGCAAAGGGATGAGGAGGGAAGAAAAGGACCGATAGAGAGAGGCATATATTAATTAAATACCAAGTGATAGTGCCAATATATCACCGTTATGGCTCTGTAGTTCAGGCAAGTGAAGCATTAAAAGCAACAGGGATTTTATTTCAATACATGGAAAGCCGTATCTGTAAATGAAGCCTTGGATCGTCAAATTTAATGGCATATTGTACATGAGATATAAATGTCAGGCTTCATGAAGAATAAGCCTTCAGGAGCAGATGAATACCAGCAGAAGCTAGTTGGTTCACTGGATCCTGTAATCAGGGGATGGTGCCAGAAGTTTTCGCAAGCCACTGGACTAAGATGAAGCATAACTGTCTATCACTTTAAAATTTATCAATGGGAACAAGAGCAGGAAAAAAAGAGAGACAAGAATGCTACAAGAATCCCAGCAATAAAATTATATGGCTAAAGAGTCAAAGCTCACAGGAGACAATGAAAATTTAATATTAGTTGCCAAGTTATAAACTTTTAGAAACAGGATGTGACAATTAATTTTGCAGCATGAAATGTAATAGTGATCTAACCACGCAGGATTATTTTTTTGTAGATTTTAAAATACTGTAATACATTGGATGGACCAGATTTAGTTATACTTAGAATAAAGCCACAGGAATCAATGGGATTTAAGTATAATCTAGGAAACATAGAACCAAGCCTGTTGTAATGGTTTGAGTACTGGGCTTGAACTTTGGGAACTTTGGGAGACCAGGATTCAAACCCCTACTCAGACATGGAAATTCACTGGGTGACCTTGGGCAAATCACACTCTCTCAGCCTCAGAGAAGAAACCTCCTCTGAATAAACCTTGCTAAGAAATCTCTAGGATAGGGCTGTGATAAGCTGGAGTCAACTTCAGGGTACATAACAACAACAATGGTTGATGCAAGCATAGGATCATGTCCAGATGTTAAGGGATTGTAACTCTGAGCATTCCTCAGCCAATGGATATGCTGGCAATGCTGGCCATGCTGCAATCCAAGGTCATATGGAGTCACATAACATTATCTCAGGGGTGAGGATCAAACCACTCTTTTATGTTTGTAAGTCTCCCCCAATGCATACTACTCTGCTTATTGTCCATTATATATCTTTCTTGTAACTGTCTGTATAAAAACCAATTACAATGTAATCCTTCATTCTTAAATTCCTCTGGTGTTTTTAACCCTGAGACCGAAATTCATTTAACCTTGAGACTTGAATTCATTTGGATTAACCAGGTATTCCTAAACTACCTCTTCATTTATTCTGTGGTGCATTTCCCCTACACTGCATCTTCAGCTCCATTTTCCAAAGACCATAAGAGATGGGTGACATAGGGATATTAAAACACATGCACGCATCTAGAGAGGATATTTCCAACATTTTATCTAGGAGACTGAAATGCCAAAGCCTGATCCCAAATGGGTCATGGAAACCTCCTGGCTATATTGTTAGCAGGAGGAGGAGGCAGTCATATGGATAAAACAGTGCAGAAGGTTAGAGAAGGCCTTGGCTTCAGAGCTTGGAACGGACAGTTCTTTCCTGAGGACACAATCCTTTTCATTCCATCATCTGTCATCTTTTCCTAAAATGGATATTTCCAGTAAAATATCTTGCAGGCATCTGTACTATCGACCATTTTATCTGTTTGTTTCTCTTTTCTAGTGGTGCCAATAGTAAAATCAGGTATACCGTATGTTATTGATGTAGGGGTAAATTTAAGCAGCAAGGCCTCTGCGATGGCTAACAGATATAACAATTATGCCATAACGCAGCAGATGTGTTGGGAGGGGGGATTTCATGGCCTGTAGCCCACCAACATGTTAATAAAAATATACACTTAACAGCTAAGGCATAAATAATTCACACTGAATCTTACTGACAATGCATTCTTGCTTGAGAATATGGAGAATGCTTTGTAGGATCAGACCACAAACTCCCTACTTCTGCATTCGTTACAATGTTAGCAAACAACAGGCACTGGTCCACCATGGTTGATCTTTTGTCCACTCCTGTTATACAAACTCTAGAGAAGGAAAATACATGCACATGAAGTAAATGTGTTCTTAGACATTGTTTCTTTAACTGAAAATTTGGTACTAGTGGCAGGAATGACATAGAAAGACTAGGGACAGGTTTCTATCCCTAGAGCAAATCAACATGTTTCAGCAAACATTTTGTCTACAATTAACAATAAGCGCATCAGTGGGGGGGGGGGACCCAACCAGTTCAGGGAAGCCGTAAAACAAAAACTGAACCTGCTAGAGCTCACTTGAAGTCTTCTCCCAATATGTATCTAGGGATGTTTTTTTCCTTCATCCATCTTCACACTTCTGACTTCCATTTTGGTGCCCAAGCTTAATATAGAACTATGCTTATTTTTTAACGTGCTGGAGATAGCTGTTGAGGCAAGCCAATCTACTCGCAGTCTACTATGAGACCGCTTTAACCCCCATTTTCTGTGTTTTGTTGTTCATGCACACTCAGTCAGGGATTCTGGAGGCAGCTGCTATTTACCCTGCCTGTTGTAGGAAAGCACAGTAGCACCAGCCATTCTTTCCCAGCTTAAGATTTATTGAATTGCTCAGTGGCATCACTAGGTGGATGCAGGAGGTGCGGATTGCACCAGGTGATACCCCAGAGGAGAAGTAACATCCAGTTGGGACCTCCTCCCCCTCCAGAGTAGGAGGAGTGAACGCACATCCTTCCCGGGTGACATCCTCTGCACTGGATGACAGCCCAGTTAGTGACTGCAGACAGGCTGCTGCAAATGACACCATTAAGTCTGTGTTTCCCCAGCCCTACTTTGCCATCATTCCAATGCCAATACTACTAAACAAGTCCATGGTGACATAGGGCAAAGAGGAAAGGGTGGATGGGTAAGAGTTGCCAAAAAGAGTTTTTTTGGCAAAGCTTTTATTAATGGAGGTGTGCCTATATTGAACATTCACTGAAACATATGGGTTCTTTTTGGAAATTTGATACTATGCCTCAATAGATGAATTATTAACTAATTAGAACCAATTCTCAGCCCACATCATCTTGTTTTTGGATCTGGCAAACACACACAGCTGCACTTGTACGTTGCTCCCCTTCTCAAAACTTCCTTGATAGTGCAGTCACTCTGTCAATGTCACCACTCAATTAAACAGGAGTTATTTTTATCTCAGTCCTCCCTTATTACAGATTACTGGCAAAGTCCCATCCCCTCTCAACCATATGATCATAAGACTGTGATTTAAGACTGGACAGCACAGCAGGAATCCAAGGAGCTGCCAAGGCTCATGCAAGGGACTTGAACCTGATCAACAGATGCTTCCTGACTTTCCTTTAATCAGCTGGCAATCATCACCACCTTCTATAGAAAATGTGCAAAGACTGCTGATAAAGATGTCCACCAGCATGGTTGTAATGGGGCTCCTGATACCACAGGGTGCCTATGCCACCATGTAATGGACTATATTGCAGATGAAAAGGCTGAGATGATGTAGTAGAGACCAACTAGTGAGTTAATCACAGAAGTACACAGAAAATAGTCTTAGAATCATAGAATTATAGAGTTGGCAGAGACCCTGCCATACGGAATACTTAAAGCATTCTCAACAGATGGCCATCTAGCCTCTTTAAAACCCTCCAGGGAAGGAGAATCTTCTACACTCTGAGGCAGCACATTCTACTGTTGAACAGCTCTTACCATTAAGATTTTCTTTCTAATATCACATCAGACTTTGGTCAGACCTCACTTGGAACACTGTGTCCAGTTCTGGGCACCACAATTAAAAAAAGATGTTGAGAAGCTGGAGTGTGTCCAGAGGAGGGCGACCAAAATGGTGAAAGGTTTGGAAACCTTGCCCTAGGAGGACTGGCTTAGGGAGTTGGGCATGTTTAGCCTGGAGAAGAAAAGGTTAAGAGGTGATATAATAGTGTTGTTTAAATATTTGGAAGGATGTCATACTGAGGATGGAGCAAGTTTGTTTTCTGATGCTCCAGAGAATAGTATCCGAAGCAATGGATTCAAGTTACAGGAAAAGAGATTAGGAAAAACATCTTGACAGTAAGAGCTATTTAACAGTGGGATATGCTGCCTTGGAGTGTCCTGGAGTCTCCTTCATTGCCCCACCCAGCATGGAGAATGATAAGGAGTTGTGGGAGATGTAATCCAAACATCTGGAAGTTCAAATGGTACCCACCACTCCTTATATCCTTCCTTAGTTATTAGTGTATGTGCACAGATGGGAAGGGGTATCAAGTAATGCCAGGTGCTGCAGGCTGTATTTTAGAGGAAGGCATCGGCAAATCACCTTTGAGTATTATTTGCCTAACAAAATCCTATTTAGATGATTTGAAGGCTCACACACACATACTTTAAAACAATCACATTTCACTCTTGGAGTTCTTAAGGAGTAACAGTGGTGGAAAAGACATCATCCCAAAGGAGTGAGCTGATCTAAATAAGTCAAGTGACAAAGTGGGTTGATTTTCATTAGCCTTCTGGTTTGAATCCTGCTGTTGCGTTCTTAAGGTGTTCCTTTAAAAAGCATGACAGCTAAAAATATTTCATTTTCTCACAAAATGTCAAAGAAGTTGCAATCTTCAATACTTTCTACAGTATAAGATGTGGGCTGCAAACATTCTTGGGAAAGGTTGTTATCCATCTGAAATCTCAGAAATATAGTCAACTTCACAGCTAACCTTTATTGACTTACCAACTCCCTGTTTCAGAAGAGGGAATTCATTGAGCTTCAATGACAAAAACACACAGGTGACATACAAAGGATTAACATTATTTTACCCTAATTTAAGAGGCTGCAAATTCCAATTGTGGTACTAGAAGAAAAATACTAAAAATGTATCAGTTTATAACACTGCAGTTGTTCAAAATGTGGTGTACCACTGGTATGTGACCTAACCAAGTAACCACAGCACTTTAGTGTGGAAACTACTACTCTGTTCATTAAAGGCAATTCTGAATTGGAGAGAGTTTGTCCCATCCATCATTGGCCATTCCATTTATTTCTCAGGATATTTATAAATTACCCTTCATTGAAAGGTATCAAATAATAACAATAAACATGCAGGCATACCTCAGTTATTAACAAAGATCCTGAGAAACTCCTTTTTATGAAAAAAAAGTATTTGTGCACAGCCACTCTTTTCTTCCTAGTCCTCTATCTAGATTAATTTTTAGCAGCATTGGCATGGGGAAGATGGGGAAAGAGGTTTGCAAACACAAAACAAAACAAATCCCAGGCTATCATGTTGCAGCAGTGTGTCTGCAATAAATAATGCAATCCAGCTTGAACTAGGAAAGAATCTACAGTTGATTCTACAGTACTGTAGCTGTTACCAAATCCCTTGCTGAGGATGTGTGAACAGCAAAACAGAAAGAAATGGGGAAAGTAGATAAGCCTACCCCCAACATCTTAGAAAGAACAACAACATAACAACAACATAAGCTTGGCCACCAAAATAGAAGTCGTAAGGAAAGAGGAGATTGCATAAAGGAAAAAAAAAATATCATCCCTGGATGCATTTTGGAAGGAGCTTTCAAGTAGTCTCTAGTGGGCCCAATGTGTTTTTCTTTACTTATGCAAGGCTTCTCTGACTTACTAGTTGTTTCTTTTCATAGGAGCATATTGTTAGTTTTGAATAAAAAGTTTGCTGAAACATATTGAACTGCTTTTGTTTTTGTGGTGTATGAAAGGTTCTGACCATGTTATTTTTGCCTTTGGTATGTATTCTCTATATTTTCTATGAAAGAAGTAATGTCAAGGAACATATCTACTTTTTTAAATGAGCTATATCTGTATATTTGAAAAAGTTCTGTATATTTCAAATACAGTAAAACAATGATTTCTTTTTTGCTGTGTGCCTTCAAGTCATTTCTGAATTACAGTGACCGTATGGCAAATCTATCATGGGGCTTTTCTGGGGCTGAGATTGTGGGACTCACCCAAGGTCACCCAGTGGGTTTACATGGCTGAGCGGGGATCTGAACCCTGATCTCCAGAGTCCTAGTCCAATGCTCAAACCACTGCACCACACTGGCTCTCGATGATGCAGAATCATAAATTAGAAGGCATGCAACAGAACTTGGTTCTCTGTCAGTTTAAATCCATAGAATGGCAGTCAAAACATTAAGTAAGGTCAAAACAAACATTTATTCAATGTTTCCAATTTCGGTCCCATCCATATTCCCAGGACTAAGGAGTAGGTCACAAAGGCACAGGATTCACACAGTAATAAAGGCTCTAGGGCCATTGATTAATTGGCAGCAGCCCTATTTTTTTAAAAATACAACCACTTGCTAAAGAAAAAATGCAACACACATATTTATCTTCCAAAACAAGGTCTTTTGCTTCATTACTATTGGTGAATTCATATGTAAATGCAAGCCAAATAAAATTCATATAATCAGTTAGTTAGGAGTGTACAATTGTCCAATTAAATGAAGAGCCACATCCATGGCTGAATCCTTGCAAGTTAATGCCACCTCTGAGACAAATCTTTTGCAACTCTGCTGGAGAATATACTAGTTTGGATTCTATTGGACCTCTAGGGCAACTTTCCAGAAGTGATGACCTCCAGATGGGCTGGAATGTTACTCCTTCACAGCCTACGTCTTTCATAGCTAGGGGAGCTTCCTACTGCCCCAAGAATTACTGTATTCCAAATTACAACCATGTTTTCATTGTAACAACCAGAAGGGTATTTCCCTTATCAGATAAGGCCTGTTACTGAACACAGGTTATCTTCTGTTTCTTGCTCATGCTTTATGGTTGCACTGCCATTCTGATCCCTGGGAATCTTACCTCAACCTGGTGCCCTCTACATGTGTTGGGGTGTAACATCTATCATCCCCAGCCAGCACAGTAACTGGCTATGCCAGCTGGGGATGATGGAAGTCATAGCTAAGCACAGTTGGAAGACATCAGATTGGGGAAATCTGTTTTAAAGTTGCAAATGCAATGAAAACTTGAATTCCACTCCACTTTGGCTTCCACAGCCTGTTTAATTTTACAAGGAATAGCAGGTGGTAAGAGTAGATATTTAAAGGGCAACAGGAGAGAGAGAAAAAGAGAGAGAGCGCACCTGCAGTCAGTGCAGATTAAACAGATTATCAGATGCCTCCTCCCGGTGTTTCCTGCACTGAAATAAGAGAAATGCAGAAGATGATAGCAGCCACTAGGATTTTATTCCTATTATTTCACAGTAAGGTGAGTGGAAATGCTAGGTGCTGCTAAAAGTATGGTAAAGAGTGGGTGGCTGAAATATCTGAACCATGGTGTGCAGTCCACTTGGAAATTCTCCTGTACATGCCCCATGGAAATCAAAAGGATATCACAAAGGAAAATCTCCTGCTGAATTGTTCCCCAAGCAGGAGTCAAGGGGAAGAAAATAATTCCACTATGGTTATGCCAGTCTTGGATACAACCCTGGTGGATGCTGTAGAACAGGGAAAGAAAGACCACAGGCTTTGGCTTTTTCTGGTGAGTCCAGTGCAATGCAAAGGCTGGAGTGAGAAAACACTTACCATTAAAGAATACCATGCCTTTGAGCCAAAGCTTGGGAGAGTTACTATTTTGAAACTCCCCCCCCCCCCCCCACCTAGCATGGTACATACTCAGCTTTTGGAGTACGTTTTCTTTTCTGCATCAGAATTAACTCACAATCTTTTCATGTGAACATCTGATATCCCCTACCCCTCAATTTTCTCCATTTTAGTAGCTTAAATTTGGGTTGGGGGTAATGTTTTTTCTCCCTTCTATCTTTAAACATTAAAGAGTCAGAAACCCTTGCAATTGACCCAGAAATCTATCAGGAAACATAGATTTCAACCTGCCTTCTGCATCATCGTCTGCCCTGGCTCCAACAACTCATCCCCACCCTTTCTATCTTAAAGAATAAAGTAGTATCCCAGAAATGCCCCAACCCAATCTAGCCATTTCAAATATGCCAAAGAAAATGCCTTTTAAACAAATTATCTTCAATGGAAATATTCCAGGAATATAACTGCTAGGCTGATGAACCAAATCAATAACAGAGTCTTGTGCCAGTTTAGTGAAAGGGGCTGGAGTCCACATAAGCTTATGCTGAATAAAATTGATTAATCTTTTAGGTGTCACATGATTCTTGGTTGTTTTCACCTGAAAAACCCTTATGGGGTGAGGATAGTTTAAGAGGTTGCCTTGATGGCTTGAGTGTAGGACTAAGACTCTGGATGCCAGGGTTTGCATCCCCACTGAGCCATGAAACCCACTGGGTGACCCTTGGGCAACTCACACTCTCTCAGCCTCAGAGAATGGCAATGACAAACCCCTCTCTGAAGAAATTTGCCAAGAAATCCTTGTGGGTTGCTATGAGTTGAAAACAACTTGAAAGCACACAACAAGAACAATAATTTACCAACCTGCTTCAAATTTGATGTCCTCAATGGAGAGGCCTGTCAAGCGTCCAACCATCCCAAGTGGCTACCTTGGCAAGAATGTGAGGCAGGGCCTTAGTTGTCGCCTAAGGAGAGCTAGTCTCTCTCCATCCTTACTCAGCTTCTGTCAGGTGGCCAGGATATATTGTTCCAAAGAGGCACTTGTTTCCCAAAAACCAGTTTTAAAGTTGAGATTTTGTTTTGTTGGCTTTTAATACAATGGGGCTTAAAATAAAATAAAATAAAATAAAATAAAATAAAATTGGGCACACCACCCAAGTATAGCATTAGGATTACACTTTAACTGTCATGGCTGCATGACAGGGTATGGGGCTACAAATATTTTTGAATAAATAAATATTGTCAGCTGCACTGGAGAGGGCCAGATCCATCAATTATTTGTTTTCCAAGCACAGGGGTACCTGTCTCCTAGATTTCCCCTCCTGTTGAGGGCTTCTGCCAGGGCTTTGCAGCGATACAAATCAAAAGCTTCCCAGGCAGACAGAAACTTTTGCCTTCTCTGTTTTTTCATGCTTTCATAACCTGCCAATTTTCAAAGCTTTCAGGTCTCACGGCCACCGCTGTGAATCCTGCCAGCTCCTTTTGGCCCAGGCACAGACATTCATTAAAATCTGGCAACACTGTGGAGCATCAGCACAGTTCACCACCTCTCTGTACATTCCTTCTTGTTCGCCTTATTCTTTTGAGAACACAAAGAGATGAAAAAAGAAAGAAAAATCAGCTAGGGCAAAAGAGAGGAGGGAACAAAAAGAGCAGAGTTCTCATCCAATCCGTTGCTTATGAGAATCCACAGAAAAACCAACCCATAGTTTTGATGTTCACTGGGACACCATTTGATTACAGATGAAAATCACGTTAGGGGACATGGTTCACAGCTCTGGATTGTTTATTTCTAAATGGTTTCATTGGGCCAAGCCAAGACTGGCATTCTCCACTTGCCTTCTGCTCACATCCACTTGTCTTGAGCCTTCCAGCTATGAGGGGGGAAAAATCTCCTCCTCCTCTCCTCCTGCCACCATCTGAATTACCTGTGCTTTCCTTATTATTTTCTCATTAGATCCTATGCAAAGACGTCAATGAGCCAATAATGACTAAGCAGAGTCACCAGTAATCCTTGGCAACATCTAAACTACCTGTGCAATTCATTTGTTGTTGTTGTTGTTAACTGCAGTTTGAAATTCATCAGTCCTTCATTTCACAAAATTAGATCTTTTGTAAGGAACTAAGTAACCTAGTAATGACTGTGGTGCTGGATATGAATACTCAGAGGATCTTTAGAGACCAGGCTGTGTGTCTTATTTCTTATGTCATTTTCTCTCTCTTACAATATGTCCTGGACTTCTCCTGAGACAGACTGACAATGTAATTCTGTGTAGTATCCAGGAATCTAATTACTGCAGCCTGGATAAATATGGCAATTAAAAGAAAAAGGCCTGCATATTGAAGATTGTCTGAGTAGATGGTGGAATTTATTATATAGCTAGGATGAGGCATCTAACAAGATTTATAAAAGGAGTTCATTCTATTAGGACATTTTTATTAAATGCCACTTGTTCATTGCAAAGTTTTGAAGATACAGATTTGTTTACTGCAGTTTGAGTGCAGAACTTTGGGGAAAGTTATCTTTTTTTTACTATAAATCCCCAGCATGACCATGGGAATGTGTTTTGAACAGTACCTTTCAAAGGTTCTATTTATATGACATGGGACAGCATTTCTACATGTGGCAATCTGTCAAACTTATAGCCAGTGGCTGTTATTAACTGCCCTCGAGTCAGACTCAAGCCATAGTGACCCTGTGAATGAGACAACTCTAAGACTCCCCGTCCTCAACCCCTCTGCTTAGGTCCTGCAGGCTTAGCCCCAAGACCTCTCTGATCAAATCTAACTATCTGGCATGCGGTCTTCTCTCTTTCCACTGCCTTCCATCTTTCCTAGCAACCATATTTTCTAATTATTCATTTATTCTCATGATGTGGCCAAATTAGGACAGCCTAAATTTAGTCATCTTGGCTTCCACTGAGAGTTCTGGCCTAATCTGCTCTAGAACCAACCCAATGGTTTGTCTCCTTGGCCATCCACAGTAATTTCAGTACACTTTTTCAGCACCACAACTCAAATGAGTTGATTTTCTTTCTATTGGCTTTCTTCACTATCCAGCTTTCACAACCGTACATGGTGAGAGGGGATACAATGGTTTGGATGATCTTCATTTTAGTGTTCAGAATTATGTCTTTACACTTTATGATCTTCTCCAGTTGTTTCACAACTGCCTTTTCCAATCCTAGTCTATTTCTGAATTCCTGACAGCAGTCTCTGTTCTGATAGATATTTGATCCAAGTACAGAAACTCTTTGATTATTTTAATTTTCTATCTATGAGGAAATCTTGTATATATTTTGTGGTAATTACTTGTATATGTGTTGTGGTTATTGTTTTTGTTTTCTTAATGTTCAGCATTAAACCTACCTTGGCACTTTCCTCCTTGATCTTCTTCAATAACTGCTCCAGGTCTTTGTTTCTGCTAGTAGTACTGTGTCATCTACACATCGTAGGTTGTTAATAGCCAGTGATGAGTGGTGTCAAAGCTAGAAATGGTTGCCTGTTTCTCCCCCTGCCAGCCCAGTGATCTAATGGAGGGGGGGGCAAGATGATCTTGCAAGAGATCTTGCGTGGAGAAGATGGCAAAATGCTAACAGAAGACAGAGAAAAGGCAGAATTACTCAACACTTTCTTTGCCTCAGTCTTCTCAGAAAAGGCAAAGGGTGCTCAACCTGAGGATAATGGAGCAGAGGACAGAATAGGGGAATTTCAGCACAGAATAAGTAAAGAGATAGTACAGGAATACCTGTTTAACCCAAATGAATTTAAGTCTCCAGGACCAGATGAGCTACATCCAAGGGTATTAAAAGAACTGGCCAATGTAATATCGGAGCCATTGGCAATAATCTTTGAAAACTCCTGGAGAACAGGAGAAATCCCAGCAGACTGGAGGAGGGCAAACGAAGTCCCCATCTTCAAAAAGGGGAAAAAAGAGGATCCCAACAATTATCGTCCAGTTAGTCTGACATCTATACCAGGAAAGATTCTAGAGCAGATCATTAAACAGAGAATCTGTGAACCTCTAGAAGGCAATGCCATAATCACAAAAAGTCAACATGGGTTTCAGAGAAACAAGTCATGCCAGACAAATCTAATCTCTTTCTTTGACAAAATTACCAGCTTGTTAGATTAAGGGAATGCTGAGGATATCGTATATCTTGATTTCAGTAAGGCCTTTGACAAAGTTCCCCATGACATTCTTGCAAACAAGCTTGTAAAATGTGGGCTAGACAAGGCAACTGTTAAGTGGATTTGTAACTGGTTGACCGGACGAACTCAAAGGGTGCTCAACAATGCCACCTTTTCATCCTGGAGAGAAGTGACCAGTGGAGTCCCACAGGGCTCTGTCCTGGGCCCAGTACTGTTCAACATCTTTATCAATGACTTGGAGGAAAAAATTGGGGGAATACTTATCAAATTTGCAGATGACACCAAATTAGGAAGAATAGCTAATACTCCAGAGGACAGGATCAAAATTCAAAATGACCTGAATAGACTAGAAATCTGGGCCACAGCTAACAGAATGAACTCCAACAGGGAGAAATGTAAGGTACTGCACTTAGGACGAAACAATGAAATGCACAGATATAGGATGGGGGACACCTGGCTTAAGGAGACAACATGTGAAAGGGATATAGGAGTCCAAGTAGACCACAAGTTGAACATGAGTCAACAGTGCGATGCGGCAGCTAACAAGGCCAATGCGATTTTAGGCTGCATCAATAGAAGTATAGTGTCTAGATCAAGGGAAGTAATAGTGCCACTATATTCTGCTCTGGTCAGGCCCCACCTGGAATATTGTGTCCAGTTCTGGGCGCCACAATTCAAAAAAGGACATTGAGAAACTAGAGCGTGTCCAAAGGAGGGCGACTAAAATGGTGAAAGGTCTGGAAACCATGCCCTATGAGGAACGCCTTAGGGAGCTGGGTATGTTTAGCCTGGAGAAAAGAAGGTTAAGAGGTGATATGGTAGCCCTGTTGAAATATTTGAAGGGATGTCATATAGAGGAGGGAGCAAGCTTGTTTTCTGCTGCTCCAGAGACTAGGACCCGGAACAATGGATGCAAGCTACAGCAAAAGAGATTCCAGCTCAACATTAGGAGGAACGTCCTGAGAGTAAGGGCTGTTCGACAGTGGAACACACTTCCTAGGAGTGTAGTGGAGTCTCCCTCCTTGGAGGTCTTCAAACAGAGGCTGGATGGCCATCTTTCGGGGATGCTTTGATCTGGATTTCCTGCATGGCAGGGGGTTGGACTGGATGGCCCTTGCGGTCTCTTCCAACTCTATGATTCTATGATCCTATGAATTTATTACTTGCAGACAGCTTTTGAAATTCAGCCAAAATCCAGTGGCTGATTACCCTTACTACAGTCCAAATGTGAAGACTACTCATTTAGTTACAGGACTGTCCTAGTCCTATGAAACTAAACACTTAAAGAGCAATCTTAAATGAATAGGGGATCCAAAAGAAGACACACTTTAGTTCCATTGAAATAAATGAAACAAGATGGAGAGATGAGAGAGATGAGAAACACTGTTCAGAGCTTCCCATGCTCTGAAGAAAGGAGGTGACCATTCGTGGCACACTTCAATAGTTCTCTTAGTAGATTTGCTGGCTAGGAAATTCTAGGAGTTTTAGTCCAAAAAGTAACTCTCCCTGCAAACATTTTGCTCTTAAAGTGGATATCAGTGTACACAACCATAATTCATGCCAGAATTCCATGTTTTCAACTTGGTTGATTTCTAGTCTATTTTTTCCCAGGTGAAAAGCGCAGAAAAAGAAGTATGCATTCCAACAAAATTTCACAGTAAAATGATAGAAAGAAATATATCTGTCCCACATGTTTTCCAATTTCAGGTTTCCAGTTCTGAGGTCATGGGAACAGGCAGCAGTTAAACATCCTCCATCCAAGGAGAGTACAATAAGAATGTGTGTACGCTTATTTTAGTTGGAACACTGTGGGATTCCTCTGTGAAGGTCATTTTACACATGCTAGCCACTGCAAGCACACATACTGTTAAGCCTCTCTAGCATGGATAGCATCTACACACTATGGCCTAAATTCTGTTGTTATTCCTGACTAGTGTAGACCCACTGAATCAATGGTATTTACTGATGGGTTGAATCAACATTCAACAATTGAGTCAATGGCTCTACTCTAGTGGAGACTAACTAAGAAGACTGCAGCCTACATATATCACATTCACTCTTGACCTTTTTTTTTAGTGATATATACGGAATAGGCTACATGTATACATTAGCAAAAGACATGTTTGTAGAATTCAGAGACACAGCCAAGGTAGACTTCAGAGACACAGTTTTTGTCCCAGAAAGTTTACAAACATACATTTGGATATACATGAAATACAAGTGTAAAACAAATGACCCCAATTTTCAGTATTTAGAATGCTACAAACTATCTACCCAATGTTACAAACTATCTATTGATTTCCTAGTTCTTCTGCTCCCCTTTGGCAATAAGTAGGAGTTCATCTCTTGTACTGTAGTCAAATCAAGGTATCCCAATCTCTCAGGAAAAGATACTGCCAGTTTGGGAGAAGAATTCTACAGACACCATGGATTGCTAAAAAGCCAACTGAATCTAAGAGTAAAGCAAACCTGAACTCTAATTAGAAACCAAGACTGAGGCTTTCATACTTTGGATGTATCATGACATGATCCATTGGAAAAGATGAAATGCTGGGAAAAGTGGAAGTCAGTAGGAAAAGAGGAAGACCACGTTACAAGTGGATTGAGTAAATCAAGGAAGCCACAGCTCTTCATCTGCAAGACCTGAGCAAGGCAGCTGTTGACCAGGGATCTTGGAGATCTGTCATGTGTAGGCAGGCTCACCATAAGTCAAAGTTGACTTTAGGGCAAACAACAACAAATGGTTGACAATAACTTCTTGATGAACACCGAAATCCAATAATCTATTGTTCTTTGGAAACTGTTCTTAAATTATTATTTTTTTGAAAATTGTAGTTCCTAGTTACTGCTTAGCCATAACCTTTTTGAAATTGTCTAATTGATTCATTTGGAAATATCAACATTCTGTTGGAGGCCTGACTGTTTGTTCTCAAGAGAAAAGAAAAACTCAGAACATTGCACATTAAATAAATCTACTCTGACCTCTTATGCAAGAGCATCCTGAGTCAGTATCGTGTCAACCTTGCAAGTCATTAATTCTAAACCCTGTGGGGACAAGATTTCAACGTGCTTTTCTTTATTTGATGCTGAGCAAAGATAACTACTAAGCGCTCATCTCTCCCAAAGGAACTCAGATATGAATGATGTACTCTTTTTGAAGTTGCTCCCCATGCCACACTTTGCTTCTGCTCTGCAATTCTAGAGATTCGTCATTGGCATCACAAAGTCAGCAACAACCTTGTAGAATTTCCCCTGCCCCAAAGAACCTACAATCTATATTAAGCCCAAAGGGGCAAAGTTACATCTTTGCACGCTTAGCTGGTTGGGATTAAATCACCTCCAATATCCTTGCTAACAGCATCTCATGGATGAGGTACAAATTAACCCCTCTCGTCTATCTCATTGAAGCCTGCCAGGTATCTGAAACACTTCAATTACTGAGACTGAATGCGGTGGGACAATTTTCTTATGCGATACCATATAGGAAAATAAGTCAGAAGCTAGGCTTCCAGCAATGAATCACAAACAGGGGCTGGCAGACAATTCCCTCTACCTCCACATTTCTCATGTTGTTCCCATTTCCATGTTTCATCCGGTGATATTTAGACTGTGTAGGAGAGAAACTTTTTTATAGTCTCTCCTTCCGCTCTTCTCATTATTGAGGTCAGGAAAACACATGGGATGGTTTACTAGCAATTACTTACTAGTTACATTAATATCCCCCCTTTCCTCCGATGTGCTGAAGTCAGAGTATGTGGCTCTTCATCTCCCCGATTTCCCCCTACCCTGTGAGGTAGGTCAGGTGGAGGGGGAAAATGAGTAACTTGGCTCAGGGTCACTCAGTGGGGACTAGGACCTGGATCTTTCAAATCCTCATCGAGTGCTCTGACCACTATACACACTCATCACTGTACCCCATATAGGTCAAACCACTGATCCGAGAAGGATTTGTCTCCACCACCACCCAGTTGACAGAAGTTGAAAAGCTGACGGGATCCTTGGACCACACAGTGGCCAAGGAAAATTCCAAAAGCTTTGGGAAATAAGAAAAAAATTCATTGAAGTTTAACTATGGATTGCTTACCAGTGTTCTCTCCCATGACATAGGAGACAACAAACCATATCAGTGACAGGGTGCATCTATGCTGTAGAACAAAACAGAGTTTGACACCACTTGAAGTGTTGTAGCTCCATCCTCTGGAATCCTGAGATTCATAGTTTTACAAGGTCTTTAGCCTTCTCTGCCAAAAAATGCTGGTGCCTCACAAAACCACAAATCCCAGCATTCTGTAGGATGGAGACAAGGAAGTTAAAGTTGTATCAAACTGCATTATTTCTACAGTGTAGATGCACCCACAATCTATTTTTCCTCTTTGCTCTCCTCATAGAACAGGCCAACATTGAGGGTAAGCATATATGTTGAAGATTATGGCACAGTGACAGCTGTTCCTTCTTGTGTCAGCCGCCGGGCATAGAAAGTATGGAAGAGGGCAGGTGATGGGGGTGGGGACATTGGCAGTAGACTATGGATGACCAGTTGGTCAGTTGACCAGATGTTGTTGAGCTACACACTAAGAAACACAGGAGGGTCTCAAAAAGAGAACTACGCCTAACAAACTATGGGAAAACCATGTAGGTACCAAATATACTAGAAACAAAAATGAGCTACACCTCACACATCAACCCCAGACAGTGGTGAGGAATGCTAGGAGATGCACTCCAATATTACCTGGAGCCCAACACTTTGCATACCTCTGGTTTGGAAAAACACGACCCATATAAAGGAATATACTCCACAGAAAAATGTATCCCCCAAATGGAAGGAGCCTAGTCTTTAGAAAAGCAAGAACACTCAGTGAAGGGAGAATTATAATTGGCCAGTCTTATTGCGACATCACATAACTAAATAAATTTGAGCAAGGTCACAGAACCATGTAGCGGAACATACACAGGTGGTACTTGCCAGCATTACAACAGTTGTAATGATCTCAGATGATTTACACAGTTGCAATGTGAGTAACGAAGAAGTTGAAAAAGTTAAAAATTAACTATACCTTGGCTCAGTTTCAAAATGTAGTCAAGAACTCAGAAGACAATTAAGGGGCTCTACAGACCACCCCTAAGGGGCGGCCTCCAGGCACCTCCATTTTCGTTGGATTAGTGCTGTAGCAATTGCATGCTGCAGCCCTGATCTGTCCTTTCCAGGGTGTGAAAAGGAGTTGCAAAAAGTGACTCCTTTTTGGTCCCTGGAAAGGGCATGGTAGCCATTGCACCACAGCTATACGGTGCTCCTTCAGCAGTGCATCATGTGGACGCAGAGCTGAAGGAGTGCCATGATGCTGCATGCCGTGTGAGGTGGTGCACGGCATCTTGGAGACACTACGCCCTGACCCCAACCCAGGCTGCCCCAAAGTGATGGTCTGAATAGCCCCTAAGATCTGGTAAGTTTCAAGACCGATACCAAAGACAGGATAATCCAGGTCATAGCGTTTCTGATTTCTATATATGGTTGCAAAAACTGGATAGTTAAGAAAGCTGACAGGAAGAAAATCAACTCATTTGAAATGCAGTGCTGGAGAAGAGTTCTATGGATATTATGAACTGCTAAAAAGACTAATAAATGAGTCCTAGGGCAAATCAAGTCTGCACTCTCACTAGAAGCCAGGATTACTAAACTGACCCTGTTGTACTTTGCACATATCATGGGACAGCATGACTCCCTAGAAAATACTAAGGCCAAATCACATAGTTTTATGTATACTTAGCCATGTAGCAGGACTTTCAGAATAAGAAAGCCTGTTAGTGAATTGCAAAAATGTGTAATGGGGAACCAGTAAGAGTGTCATAATGCAGTCCTGATTTGTATCAGTCCCAATGAGCATCAATCCCAATGTGCATCAGTCATTTTTCTGAATCCCCTACATAGTAACATAACAGCAGCCCTTTACTGGATATGGACATTATGGAACCGCCCAATTCTAATTCCTAAGACATAAATCAATTGAAAAAGATATTAATAATAATAATTTGTTTTATTTATATACCGCTATTCCAAAGATCATAGCGGTGAACAGCAAGTAAGCTAATTTGCCCCCAACAATCTGGGTACTCATTTTAGTGACCTCGGAAGGATGCAAGCCTGAGTTGAGCTTGGGCCCTTTTGCTGGTCTTGAACTCGCAACCTTGTGGTTTTGAGTGAATGGCTGCAGTACAGGCATTTAACCACTGCGCCACCAGGGGTCTGAAAAGATTCTGGCCAATAATACTTTGTAAAGTAGTGGATGCATTCATTCAGGAAAGCCAGGGCCCTGAGTTTGCAAGTCAGGGTAGGTGATGACCTGATGATCTTGGAGATCTCTCATTCATAGGGTTGCCATAAATCAAAACTGAAACTTGATGGCAAACAACAACAGTATATTACAACAAGCTCTCAGCTTTAAGGGTATACCGGTTAACTGGGTCTGACGAAGAAGAAAGAGACCTGTCAAAGGAAGGAAGCTTGCATACTCAAGAGGTCACAAGGAGGACACTGTGTCACAACTACACTGTGACAGCTTCTTTTGAATGAATCTTGGCACAAGAAGAAAGTGAGATGGTGTGACACAAGCACAGCTTGGATGTGTCACAACCTGTCGCCTTGAGGGCAACACTGTTTTAGACCTGCGAAAAAGGATAATCAAGTTTGACAAGCCAATGGTGGCTCTCAGAGATTTTGCACTCAATCACACTTAGAGAAAACCTAAAACAGGGTCAGTCCAGGAAGAGTGGAACTATAACCCCATTGATGCCAGGACTGAAATGACATGGCAAGGGCACTGAGAATGCATGGCAAAATGTCCATGGCATGTAAAGGATGTACCCTTGTTCTACTGCATCAATAGTACTACCAGTGAATTACTACATCACACAGAACCAAACCATTATCTTCAACCACTATGCCATTAGCACTTTAAGTTCTATGGACATGCATCCAAAGTCTAAACTTCCATACAGAAACAGATTCAAAATTATGCACAAGCAGGGCAAACTGAAACCATTTCCAAAGGTTTGAAAACCATAAAACTATTTTTAAAAGCCCCACTCTGTCTTATCTCTTCCCTGAAAAAGGTACTAGACATTTACATTTTAAGTCCTATCATAACATGCAAGGTGCCTATTGCTCCTAGGGATTCTTGAGTAACCAGGGCAAACAAACAGAACAAAGCAAGTAAAGTAAAAACAAACACACAAGAGATATAAATTTTGCCTGGACAGGTTAAATTACAGTGCTACCAAGCACATATTTACTGCCAATGTTTTATGCCCAAATAAAGAAGTTATCTACTCTCCCAGGGTTGGCATTTGACAGAGTAACCCAACAACAACAAAAAACTCGTCATCTGACCAGTTAATTATTTCTAGCAAGAACTCATAAACCAGAAGGAATGAGAGAACCATGAGAACTACCACAGAAATGATATTCTAAAAGATTTTAGAGAATGGACTTAATCCAGCTTTATGGAGCATCATGCCCTCATGGGAGGGTTGATGGGGAAATAATGGTTGCGTTTGTTGTTGTTGTTGTTGTTGTTGTTGTGGGCCTTCAAGTTGTTTTGGACATATGGCGACCCTAAGGTGATGCTCTCATGAGGCTTTCTTGGCAAGATATGTTTAGAAGGGGTTTGCCCTTGCCATCCTCTGAGGCTGAGACAGTGTGATTTGCCCAAGGTCACTCAATGGGCTTACATGGCAGAGCTGGCATTTGAACTCTGGTCTCTAGATTCACAGTCCAATGCACAAACCACTTTACCATGCTAGTTCTGGTTTTGTAGAAGAGGGAATTTCATCTGGTGAAGCCTGCATGACATGTAACAACTGGTATAAAGGACCAAAGCCAGTATAAAGGACCAAAGCGTGCATGAAGCAATACAGGTGCACCTGCCCCTTTTCCCGATGGATTGGGGCCTGAGCCACAGCGGCAGCCCCAGAGACTCCAATCCGCTGCTTTTCCTGGCCTCAGGGAAGCAGCAAAATGCCGCTTCCCCGCAGCCTGGAAAGGGGTATCCTTGGGGCTTCATGCCCCAAAGACACCCCAACAGTGGCGGGGAGGCAGAGAAAGGAGCCACTCGGCCCCTTTCTCTTTTGTGTCACTGGCGCAGCTGTGTAAAGGCTGTGCCAGCGACACAAATGGGGAAAGGAGCTCCAAACATGTAATAACTGGTATAAAGGACGAAAGCCGGTATAAAGGACCAAAGCTGGAGGTGGCATGGCCATGACATCATAATAGCAGCACCCATGTAGACAGTGCGCCACCATTACAATGCCCCAGGTAAGTGCTAGGGTTGCGGGGCGTCTGTAAAGGATGCCCCGAGGCAACCCTAGCAAGTATCCAGGCCGGCGCTTTGCACCGGTCTGGATACCGCCACAGTCTTGGTTGTCCCATTGACTGCTGAGGAAGGATGGAGTCTACCACACTTACCTTGAGAGGGAATTCTACCCACAACACAAAAAAACCTGGCTTGGGCACTCATGAACCTAGCTTTTCCAAGTGTTCAGAAACACAACAAGAACCTCCACTGACGAGTTCAAATTTCCACTGAAGAGAAGACAACCATTCTGCTATCCTGGCCCAACAATTCAGGGCTCTGTAGGTCAAAACCACACTTAGAATCCAGTACTAAGCTAAGGTGGATTTTTGCATTTTATTTTACAAATAAAAGCTTTCTCCTGTGAATAAATACTCCAGTTCTCATGCTCCGGGCTACCTTCTTTTACCCTCTTCATCTGCTCCTCCCAACTACAATGTGGCTGCCAGCTTGGTGTCTGAACACTTCTGAGAATCCCACAGGTAGCTATGAACAAACAATCAGTTGATTAGTATGGTATTTTGGGGCCTAGAAAACACACAAGAGAAAATCTGAAGTAAGAATGGACCACAAAGGAAGCCTGCTCTATTTTCACACTCCACAATTATAGTGCCATGATTCCACATTAACTACCATGGCAACATCCTATGGAATCCTGGGATTTGTAGTTAGAGGAGGCACTAGAGCTCTCTGGCTGAGAATTGTAAATATCCCTTCATAAACTGGAAATCCCAAGATCCTATAGGATGCTCAACAGCACTATAATTGTGGAGTGTGAAGGGACACCTGGACTTCTGGAAAGGAGTCCATCCAAACCTCCCCAAAGGGTCTCAGCCTGCCATGAACATGAGTGCAAGCTTGTTATTAACACAGCATCCAGAAAACAGACACAACTCCAACAACTTGGCAGGTTTCTATACACAAAAAAGCACTTTTAGTTCACAAATGCACAATGTTTTTTGCAGTCAGATATGACACAAATTGCCTTTTGAGGAACTCTGCTTTTCTCCTAACAGCTAAGTTTTTTTAAAAGAAAAAGACAAAAAAAACCCCAGAGCTACAGTGGGGTAGTAGTTTGAGTGTTGGGCTACAACTCTAGAGTTCGATTCCCAGCTTGGCCATGCCACACTCTCTCAGCTTCAGGGAAAGGCAATGGCAAACCTCTTCTGAACAAACCTTGTCAAGAAAACTAAGGTTTGCCTTAGAGTCACCATAAGATGGAAATGACTTGAATACAAACAACAATAACAGTACATGAGTTCATCTAGACTAAATGACACGGCCCATCATCCTGACTTCTGTGAAGCACTGCAAGTATAACAACAGAATTTCTACCATTGACTTCAGTTGCAACTTGAAGAGCATGGCTAAGTAAGAATTTTCCAAAATAAATAGGCATCATCAAGATTTCCCCATAATATTTGAGAGGAATAATGCAAGAAAGGAGGGTGTGAATTCAGCCTGCAGCTCAACACTTATCTTCTATAGAGAGCACAGAAAACCCCATAGGAAAAGGGAAGAAGAATGAAACAATCTGCCCTCTTTCCAGAATTAAAAGAAGCAAAGCTAAGAGTGATACAGTACACTGCAGTTAAGTTACATTTCTTCAAACTTTTAACTCCTGCAATTTTGTAACAGGAATGTCCAGAGGGGACACAGTTTAAGTTCCTAGAGCGACCGTGGTTTGAGCACTGGTTGACGACTCTGGAGATCAGGATTTGATCCCCAGCTTTAGCATAAAAACTCACTGGCTGACTTTGAGTAAGTCACACTCTCTCAGCCTTAAAGGATGACAACGGCAACCCCTCTCTGAAGAAACTTGCTAAGAAAACCATGTGATAGGTTAGCCTTATGGTTGCTGTAAGTCAAAAATGACTTGAACGCACACAGCAACAAGAACAGTGTAAGTTCAGAAGGCTTTTGTGGCACCATGAGCAGGAGCTGCCCACTTTTCTGATGGGAGCAGGGATCTACAATAGAGATCCCAGCGGAAGGAGGAGATATTCTCCTCCATCACATTTCTTCTAAGTTGAGGGCCCACCAACAATCATTATGGAATTACAGAATTATAGAGTTGGAAGAGACCACAAGGATCATCCAGTCCAACCCCCTGCCATGCAGGAAATCTAAATCAAAGCATCCCTGACAGATGGCCATCCAGCCTCTGCTTAAAGACCTCCAAAGGAGGAGACTCCACCACACTCTGAGGGAGTGTGTTCCACTGTTGAACAGCCCTTACTGTCAGGACGTTCCTCCTAATGTTGACGTGGAATCTCTTCCTGGAGCTTGCATCCATTGCTCTGGGTCCTAGTCTCTGGAGCTCCAGAAAACAAGTTAGCTCTCTCCTCAATATGACATCCCTTCAAATATTTAAACAGGGCTATCATATCACCTCTTAATCATCTCTTCTCCAGGCTAAACATCCCCAGTTCCCTAAGTCATTCCTCATAGGGCATGGTTTCCAGGCCCTTCACCATTTTAGTCACTCTCCTTTGGACATGCTCCACCTTCTCAACATCCCCTTTGAATCATGCTGCCCAGGACACAGTATTCCAGATACTTTCTTATTTCAGGTGCTTTCTAACTGCTTTCTTAAAGAGGTCATCCTAGGCACACTTACTGAGAGCAAACATCCTTTGCAATTCAAAGACATACGCATGCTAGTCTGGAAAGTCAGTATATAAAGGGATCTTGCAGCAATTTTGAGACTATGGGCCTGAACAAACAGGCCAAAATAAAGCTGCTTCGGGTCACTTTGGAAGTATGCTGTTTAAATGATGCATGCCTCCTAAGAGGCCAGAAGGCGCGCCAAAGCCACACTCCAGTCCTACTGCTTTGGTGTAGCTTCTGGCCTCTTAAGATGTGTGCGCCATTTAAACAGCATACCTCCAAAGTGACCTGAAGCAGCTTTATTTTGGCCTGTCTGTTCAGGCCCTAAGTGGAAGAGAAAAACACACATCTTAAGAGGCCACATGCATCTGAGGAAGTGGGCGCAAGTCTACAAAAGCTCATGCAACCAACTTTTCTCTTCCTGTTAGACTCAAAGGTGCTACAAGATCCCTTTGCAATGCAACCCTGGGAGTGTTTACTTAGAAATCTACCCCACTAGATCCAGTGGCTCATTCCTTCCAGATCAGCCAACCTGAAATGGGTGAGGTTTTGCACAACTTTCATTTCTCCAAAATAAACTTCACAGAACAGAAACCTAGAGTTGGAAGAGATCCCAAGGATCATCCAGTCAAGCCTCCGCCATGCAGAAAGACACAACAACTTTAGGGTACTCTCCCCCCCCCCCCATCTGCCACAGCCACTTTGAACGCCTGGGTCTATAAAGCAGAACAAACATTTAATACGTATTGATATATAAACCAGACACACATAGAAAGAGGATTTTGAGGTAAGCAAGGTAGGAATGAGTTGTTAGCCCAACAATATAATAATAATAATAATAATAATAATAATAATAATAATAATCTCAGGTGGTGGGTGTGAGAAGGCGGCCCAGAAGAGCTACTCAAGAGGAGGAAGAAAGGGAATCAATTGGCTACAAAACAAAGAATGCTGGAAGTAAGAAAGCAACTTCTTCTTGCTCCTTGAGACAGTATTTAAAGGTAGGTTGTTTTAAAATGTGTCTGTCTTCCTTTTAAAACTGTTGTATGTCTGAATTCCTGAGCTTTTATTGATGTTGTGCCTTGCTGATTCTTCCCCGCCTTGATCCAAGGGAAGGGGAAGAAAGTGATAACAACATGTGTCTGTCTTATTTGTCCTTTCCAACTGTTGCATGTCTGAATTAATGTGCTTTAAATGATGGTGTGCATTGTTATTGTTGGTGAGCATTGTTGGGGTGTTGTCATTTCCCGCCTTGATCCATGAGCAGAACTGGGCAAGAAATAACAATAAAATGTGTCTGTCTTATTGATGCTTTTAAAAATGTTGCATGTCTGAATTCATGTGCTTTTTTAAAGTGATGTTGCCCATTGTTGATGCCTGCCTCGATCTGTGGGAGGGACAGGTAAGAAACAACAACACAATGTGTACGTCTTATTTGTGCTTTCAAACTATTTTATGCCCAAATTCATGCGCTTCAATGAACTGACGTCGTGCCATGCTGATTCTTTCCTGCCTTAATCCAAGAGGAGAGGCCTCTCTTGTTTGTCCTTTTAAAATTGTTGCATGTCTGAAGCATGTCATGTGCTTTAATCGATATTGTACATTTTTAATGTGCCTTGTTGGTGTTGTGTCTTGATGTTCTGGTGTTTCCCACCTCGATCCATAAGGAGAGGCAGGTAAGAATAGGTACATAACAATAACAATAATAGTAATAGTAAATGTGTCTATCTGTCTTTTCAAAATTCAGGTGCTTTGATCATTGTTTATGCCTTGTTGATCTGTTATTGTTCCCCTCCTTGATCCAAGGAAAGAAATGGGTAAGAAAATAGTAATAATGATAATAATAATAATAATAGTGTCTATTAGTCCTTTCAAATCGTGGCGTGTCTCAGTTCAGGTGCTTTAATTAATGTCTTTACCTTGTTGATGTCCCTCATCTCAATCTATTTATTGTTCCCCATCTCAATCCATTGGAGAAGCTAAATAACAATAATAATAATAATAATAAACGTGTCTATTTGTCCTTTCAAACTGTGTCTGAATTCAGGGGCCTTGATCCATGTTTGGTGCCTGCTTAAAGTGTCTTATTGTGCTCCGCCTTGATCCAAGGGGAGAGGCGGGTAAGAAAACCAAATCATCATCATCATCATCATCATCAAGCAATCGCTCTCCCCGGAGGCCCCCTTGCTGACCTGTGCCTCTGTCCCTCCAAGCAGGGGATCCCTGCTGCCGCTGCTGCCGCTGCTCCGGGGGCCGGGGCTGCGCTGCTGGGGCCGGGGCTGAGCAGGGCTGCGGTGGCGGGGGCTGCCAGGCCGGTGGCGGCGGTGGCTCCCAGGAGCATCATCCCTGCCAGGGCCGAGGGGGCTCCCAGGGGCGCCGGGGGAGCGGAGGCGGCGACGGCGGCGGGGGCCGGGCAGAGGGGGCTAGTCCCCAGGAGTAGCTGAGGCAGGAGGGCGGCGGCGGCGGCGGAGGGGTGCCCGGGCTCCTCGGCGTTGACCCTCCGGGGCGCTTCCTCCTCTCCGGAGGCTGGAGGCTGCTGCTGGGGCGGCCGCCCGTCGAGGGAGATGTTGTTGAGGAAGAAGAGGGCCGCCTGCCTCCGCCGAGGGTCCCCGCCCCGCTTCCTCGGAGGAGCCAGCGCCGGCTCCGACGGAGGAGGCTCCGACTGGGGCTCCTTGGCCGCCGCAGCTGCAGCCATCCTCGGCTGGGCAGCACCCGCCGCCCGCAGGGACTCCTCCTGCTCCTCCTCCTTCTTCCTCCTCTCCTCTCTGTCCCGCTCTGCTGCTCAGCGAGAGGATGTCCTCCCGGGAAAGCGGCGGCGAGCCATTGGTTGCGTCGCGGCGGTATGTAAATGATGGAACGCCCGGCGGCGACGCTCATTGGCTTGCCGGACCAGGCTATTGTCAAGGCTTGGGTGTTAAACCCCGCCTCCTCCTCCTCCTCAAGGTTTTTATTCGGGCCCTTTTCTTCCCTTTCTTCCTCTTTGCTCTCCCCCTCTGCAAGGTGCCCGCTGGGTCCTAATGGCTGCCATATTAGACCACCCTGGTGAACACAAAGGGAATGAAAACACAAAGAAAGGGAGGAAAACGCCTATTATTATTACTATTATTAATAATACATTAATAAGAATGTAACAAAAATAATATGTTTAGTTATATTTATATATTTATATTTATAATATTAATATTATTTATTTATCTATCTATTATTATTATATTTATCATTATTCTAACATTAATATTTAATATTATTGATTTATTTATCTATTATCTATTATTAATAAATTTATTGTTATTATAACATTACTAACAATGTAATAATAATATATTTAGTTATTTATATATTTATATTTATAAAAAAAATATTATTTATTTATCTATTATCTATTATTGTTATATTTATTGTTATTATAACATCACTAACAATGAAATAATAACAATATATTTATTTGTATTTATATATTTATATTCATAATACTAATATTATTTATTTATTTATCTATTATATTTATTGTTGTTATAACATTAATAAAAATGTAATAATAATAATATATTTAGTTATATTTATATATTTATATTTATAATAGTAATATTTATTTATTTGATTTATATCTCATCTTTCTTCCTGGAGGGGACCCAACGCAGCTCACAAATATACACTTCTAGAGCTATTTTCCAATAAAACACTTAAAATGTTTTATATACAGTATTTATATATAGTATTTATTTCTATTTATAATAGTCATAATATTTATGTATTTATTTATATCAATATATTTATAATAATGTTTATATGATATGTATATATGTAATTATATATTTCTTTATATCTATACATTTATAATAATATTTGTATATGCATTTCTACTTATATATTTATAATAATAATATTTATTATAATATTTATACATTTATAATATTATTATTATGTTTATTATTAGGACAATATTTATTATTATTATTATTTGTTGTTGTTTTTTTGTGTGTGTGTCTTCAGGTCTAGAGTAGTGATTCCCAAAGTTTGGGTCTCCAAGTGTTTTGGACTTCATCTCCCATTAGCCCCAGCTAGCTTGGCCAACAGTCAGGAGTTCTGGGAGCCAAGGGCCAAAACATCTGGAGGACCAAGGTTTGGAAACCCCTGGTGTAGAGGCAGCCACCAAGAAGGCCCTCTCTTGTGTCCCCACCAACTGTGCTTTTGAAGAGAAGGGCCTCTCCTGAAGATCTCAGAGGCCGGTCTTTCCCATACAGGGAGATGTTGTTGTGTGCCTTCAAGTCATTTCTGACTTGTGGTAACGCTATCATGATGCTTTGATTTAGATTTCCTGCATGGCAGGGGCTTGGACTGGATGGCCCTTGTGGTCTCTGATTGTATGATTCTATGACTCTCTTGGCAAGTTTCTTCAGAGGAGTTTTGCCATTGCCATCCTCTAAAGCTGAGAAAGTGTGATGTGCCCAGGGTCACCCAGTGGGTTTATATGACTGAGCCAGGATCCAAACCCTGGTCTCCAGAGTCATAGGAGTTTCTCAGACAAGGGAAATTGGAAGTATAATCCAATGGCAATCCGAACGCAATCATGGGGTTTCGCGTTATTGCAATTTCGGGCAATGGCAAGCTATTTCAGGCAATGAAGAGCCAGTTCGAATGCAATCAAGGGGTTTAACATTATTGCGTGATAGACTACCACACGCAATTTCGGACAAAAGCAAGCTATTTTTGGGCAATGGGAAGTCAGTTCAATGCAATTCGAATTCACGTAAATTCGCTGAACTAGCGAATTCACGTGAATGCGTTCTGGCCCCACTTTCTCTTCATTCGAAATTAAGAGAAATTCCTCCTGTGTGATAAACTCCATAGTCTAACATTCAAACCACTGCACCATGATTGGACCCAAGGCTGCATCTGAGCTGTAGAAATAATGCAGTTTGACATTACTTTAGCTGCCACAGCTCATTGCTATGGAATCCTGGGATTTGTAGTGTGTTGTGGCACCAGAGCTCTCTGACAGAGAAGGATTAAAAACCTTGTAAAAATACAAATCCCGGGATTCCACAGGAGGGAGTTGCAGCATTTAAAGTGATTTCAAACTGCATTATTTCTGCTGTGCAGATGCAGCCTATGACTCTGAGAGACCAGGGTTCAAATCCGCAGTGAGTGAACTTGGCCAAGTCACACTCTCTCAACTATAGAGGCAAGCAATGGCAAGCCTCCTCTGAATAAATCCAGAAAACCCTAAGACAGGGTTGCTATAAGTCAAAATTGCCTTGAAGGCAGATAACAACAACAGTGCAGTAACAGATGCAGCAACAGCAATAACAAACATTTAAATCTTTGTAGCTTGAATGTAGATTGGGGATGGTTCTCCTTCCATTGCAAATGGCAAGTTCTCTTGCATTTGGCTGAGTATTTATACAGTGGTACCTCGGGATACGAAATACCCAGGTTACGAAATTTCCGGGATACGAAAAATCCCCATTGGAAATAATTGTTCCGGGTTACGAATGTTTTTCGGGTTACAAAAAAATTTTTTGGTGCTTTTCGGCGCTTTTTCGCACGAAACGCGGCTTTTCCCCATTAGCGCCTATGGCAATTCAGCTTACGAAGGCTTTTTGGGTTACGAAAGCGGGCGCGGAACGAATTAATTTCGTAACCCGAGGGAGCAGTGTATTCATTTTATGCATTTAGTGCTCCACTGAACAAAGTGACATTTTTGTCTTCCTGTTATCTTTGGTTTTCAGCCTGTTAACTTCCTTACAGTATTAATAACTTAATTGGGCCCACACTGAATAGCAAACCATGGACTGAATTCTAGCTTTCTTTCACATTAAGAGTGCTATATTAGCATTAAATAGCTAAATGGATGATGCTATCATAGATCCTAGTGTTGTAAATGGTTTACTGGTTCTCACCATGAAAATATTTTGGCTCTGCAGAGAACGGCCACAAACTCACAGTTACATTTGTGTTCCTTCCACAGCCTGAACATATTGTGAAGCGAGTAATCATTTTTGCATGAAACAAAGTAGATTCTGATCCACAGGAATTTATGCCATTATCCGTTTGTAAGTCCAAGGGCAGGGAATGGTTGTGGCTTTCTTTGTGGTGTGGAACTACAACTCCCATCATGTTTCACCATTGCACAGCCTAACTGGGACTGATGGGGACTGAATTTTTATTTATTTATATTTATTTATTTCAAGGATTGACTATATATACTCGACTATAAGTCAACCTCAGGTATAAGTCGAGGGCAGGTGTTGGGCCAAAATTATGGATTTAGATATGACTTGTGGATAAGTCAAGAGTAAAATTTAGGCGTATGTAATAAAGGATGCAAAGGATGAAGCAAAAGAAAACAGTGCCAGAAAACTTACAAAATTCCAGCAGGCATAACTGTTTGTGCTCATACTCAAGGCTTCATGGCTGAGCGAATATAAAGGGGGTGTGAGTGCTTCCAGAACAGATGACACTCTTGCCTTTCACCAGGGGATGGTTCCTTTTTAAAAAAATAAGAATTAAAGTACAGTACACTTCTTATACTGACCCATGGATAAATTGTCTCAGGTTTTTGGGGTCAATTTTTGACTAAAATTTCTAGACTTATACATGAGTGGATATAGCATATTCCGTTTTTCTGCCACTATGGGATTCTAACAACATCTGGTTTCTCCAGCCCAGTGCTAGTCTTTCAGGAGCTACCCATTCTGATGCTAAGGGAGCAAGTGAAATTATATATTTTTCTTTATTCTGTGGCCTGTTATGGGGTGGGCAAGGACCACACCTCTGTAACCTCCCACAATTTCTGCTCCAAAAGACCCCCGGGGTCCTCTAGAAGTGGGGAGGCAAAGTCACTTCTGGAATCTGCAGGATCACATGAAGAGGAGCTGGATTAGGAGCTTCTGGCTCCAGATCCTAGCTCACTTCCTGAATCTGGGGTTGCATCTACACTGCAGAAATAATGCAGTTTGACACCACTTTAACTGCCACGGCTCCATGCTATGGAATCCTGGGATTTGTCGTTTGTTGTGGCACCACAGCTCTCTGACAGTGAAGGCTAAATGTTGCACAAAACTACAAATCTTATAATAACACAGAGCCATGGCAGTTAAAGTGGTGTCAAACTGCATTATTTCTGCAGTGTGAATGTGGCCAAGGAGCCTTGTAGCTTCCAAAAGAACACTGCACCAACCTGGGAGGCTGGTGGCTGAAGCAGCTTGTTAGCAGAGGTTTCTCTTCAGCAGGATTTGATAGAGGCTCAAGAGACACCCCCATCCTTTAAAGTCCTGTGAAGAGATAAGGAGCAGCTTTGTAGGAGTCAATGTTTGTTAAACACAAAACACTGATTAATCAAACACCTGGCATCCAGTCACCTACCTATAAATATCCCAGCAGCTCCTGGGAGTTTTTTGTTTGCTCAAAACCATTCAGTCTCTTTGACTGGCAGCACTCTTGGTATTTTTGGTACAGTTAGGACATCTGGTCACCCTGTCTTTTTGTTACTTCTGGCCTGGCTACATTTAATGACTTGTTTTATATTTTTTTTACCTTTTTTAGCTTTGGTTTGTGTAAATCTAGACTGGTTGAGACCTTGGCCCTGTGCTACCCTTTCTCTTCTATTGACATCCCGGATTACCAGTGTGTGGCCAGGACTTCCTTGCATACCCTCCTGTATTTCACAAATGAAAACTGGGAGATATGTTTCCCAGCAATTTCAGAGTCTGGTAAAAATGGCAAATGATTAAAAATGGTGATTAATGAGGAAGAACAGAGAGGCTGCAGCACTTTGCTTTTACCTGAGCATACTGGGAAATAATAATAATAATAATAATAATAATAATAATAAAAAATTTTATTTATATACCGTTTTTCCAAAAGATCAAAGCGGTTTACACAGAATTAAAACCAGTTACAAACACATCATAAAAATAGATAAAAACCAGTTACACAATATACACTCATTTCCTTTCTCAGAGTGAACAGGCACCCTCCTTTTACTGGACATGTCCTACATTTCAGCCTTCTGTCCCAGAGAAATTCCAAAATGTCCTCCATTTTGAGCATAACTAAGAAGCAGTTAGGACATCTGGTCACCCTGTCTTTTTGTTGAGTGCCAACTGCTTTTGCACTTGAAACTCAAGGCCAAAACACACTTCAGCAATAATCCAGTTTGACACCACTTTAATTGCCCTGGTTCAATGCTAAGGAATTCTGGGAATTGTAGTTTTGGGAGGCGTTTAGTTTTCTGTATCAAACTACATTTCCCAGGATTTTCCAGCAGTGAGCCAGAGCAGATAAAGCAATATCAAAAGGAGATGTTTTAGACAAGTAGCAAAAAGGGGGCTCCCCAGCACAAGAAACCAACCATACCATATTAGGAAATTCAGATGACCCAGCATGCAAGAAGTCAAGGCACTTAGCCAAGCTGAGATCACTCAGGATCAAAATCAGCATAATCCTTCCACTAAGGAGTGTGATGGGGAGAGCTGGAGCTGGAAATTGCTTGCATACTACAAGCAAAGGGAGTTTCTGTCTAGGAAGGAAACTTTTTGTTTGAGGACATTCACATCAATTGTCCTGTTGGTTGTTCTTGCATATCTCACTCTGTTCTTCTTCCCTGGAAAAGTCATTTAACTCTTGGAAAAGCCTTTTAATTCCTGAAACACTGCCCCAGGATCCATTTCTTGCTATAAATACATGTGTCTAAACAATAGCAATTTAGTCCAGTTGCAATCAGGCAGAAACCCTGTCAGATTCACTACTGCTGTCTATACCATACAGCATGCATACTGGGTCACATTCAATGCCCAGCTTTCTCCCAGGAGTTTATCACATGGGAGGAATTTCTCTTAATTTCGAATGAAAAGAAAGTGGGGCCAGAACGCATTTATGTGAATTCACTAGTTCAGCGAATTTACGGGAATTCGAATTGCATTAGAACTGACTTCCCATTGCCCAAAAATAACTTGCCATTGCCCGAAATTGCGTGTGATCACCTCTCACTCAATAATGTGAAACCCATGATTGTGCTCGGACTGACTTCCCATTGCCCGAAATTGCGTGTGGTAGTCTATCATGCAATAATGTTAAACCCCATGATTGCGTTCGGATTGCCATTGGATTATACTTCCAATTTCCCTTGTCTGATAAACTCCCCAGAGTGGAGCCTGGCTTCTGGAATTGGTAAGCATTACTCACTGCAGAGTCTGATATACAGAGGGGTAACTTCTCGGCTTTATGTTACCAAAGCCCTGGCGCTGCTTCCTATCGAGCTAAATCAATTTCCCCATTGAATATAATGTGTGGGTGCCCTCTCGGGATGCCCTGCAATTTAACCAGCGTAATGTAATTGGCCCTTACACACTTTATAGAGTGTGGGAATTTGAAAGTACATATCCATTCTAATTTTTTGAAGAAGCATCAGGATCCTGAGGGTTCAGGGTGCTGGGAATCAAATTAAAAATAGTTAAAAGGCTAACCATGAAAAATAAGAACAAAAATTTTAAACAACACAGCACATGAAATCTCTTTTGTCTCCAAGCAGTCAGCCTCCAAAGTTCTATTAAAACAGAAAGGTTTTCTGCCTACGGAAGGATAGTATGGAGGGTGATAGTCTAACCTCGGGGAAGGAGTTCTAGAGCCCAGAAGCAGTTCCTAAGAAGGTCCTTTCCCATGTTCCCACCAGATGTATCTGTGAGGATGGTGGGACAGAGAGAAGACTACTTCAAAAAGTCGATTCACCTACAGTGAATGTTTTCAGATAGAACTTGAATGACCATGTCTTGGTGGATCTGAGAGTTCATGTATGACAGGGGTTTGAATGAGATGACCCATAGGATTTTCCCTAACCGATGCCTCTATGATTTTAGGAGGAAGAACAAAGCATTCTGGAGCAGGGCTTGCAAATGTTGGTTGAGAAGGGCCACAGAGAAGATGGCCCAGAGGTCCCTTTCCACTAGTATATGTAACACATTGCTTTGAGCTGCCAGCCAGAAGGATAGATAATATTCCCCCTGGATTCTAAGAGTGAAAGGCTCATTGATGGCAATGCCTTCCATCATCTCTTCCTCCCATTTCTACTGACTGGATAATGTCAACTCTCTTGAGGAGCACAAAGAGCAAGGGAAAATATAAGAGGATTCATCCTGCCTTGATTCAAAGAAGAGAATAGTGGGTGAGCTCAGCCAATGGCCAATGGCTGTTTTATGATGACATTAAGTATTTAAGACAGGCTGAGTTGATTGATTATTAGTCCTGCATCTTTGGATTCAAAAAAGTATTGTTTCCTCTTATACCAAACAGGCATGCAGCCCTTGAATCAAAAACATTTCACGCTGAAAAAATGGTTGTATGTGACTCATCCACAAAAGCACTGTGCAAGAGGGTGGAGGAGAAGAGGGAAGGAGAATAAGAAGTGACAGCATGTCTGAGAAAATAAATCTTCAGAATCAGCGCAGGAAACATTATTCAGAAATGCAATTTGTGTGCTTAAATGTAGGACGCAGTGGCCAGGGCTTCTGCTTTTACATAGGACAACACCCAATTTGGTTCAAAGATAAAGAACTCTAAGCAGAGAAAGCAGGAGGGCTGAATTTGCCCATTGACTGCAGGACATGGACAACAAGTGCAGGTCATTTATATGCAGTCCAGTGGAAGACAAATATTGTCTCCATCTTTGGAAAGAGAGAAAAAGAAGACTCGGGGGCTATGCAGACTGCTCCTAAGGGGTGGCCTGCGCCCGCCTCAAATTTTGCTGGATCGGTGCCATGGCAACCACACGTTGTGCCTGTAATCTGGCCTTTGCATAATGCAAAAAGGAGCCCACCTTGTTGATGCAAACGTGAGCATGCAGAATAAACTTGGAAGCCTTGTGTGAAGATAATCAAGTGGCAAACTGCTGGAGCATGCCAGGAAAACAGTAGCCAGATAAAAGGCACACTGACGCCTGGCTTATCTCCGAAGAGGCACTTTGTTTATTTGTTGCCAAGACACATGCGAGAACAATCACCAACACCATCCACCAACTACAAACCCCAAAAACTGTACAAACGGACATCTGGGCTTATATACACATTTGCTATGCGGCCACCTTGTCCAGCCTCTTCCTGTACAAGTTCCTGTGCATCTTGGAATATCTTCCTCCTTGCAAAGATGGCACAGTATATTTACAACTTGCTACATGCTTCTGGCACACACTGTGACCTTGGACATCACCTGCTGGTTTGAGTCCCAGCTGCAGCCAATTCCAGGCTTCTGCAAAGTGAATAACCATTTCCATTATGTTACATGTGAACATTTTCATACACTCTATACTTTAACACTTGAAACAACCTTACATGGAGATGCTATCATTGTGTAGACTGCACAGATGGTAGTAGATCAGAACATAACAAGAACATCCCAAGACAAGATACAGCTCGTCTTCTCAAAGGGCCTTTTCTGTCTCGGTCTGTCTCTAGTTTACTTCTTAGGGCTGCAACTTCCAGAATCCCCAATCCAGCATGGGCACTGGCCATACTGGTGTAGGGAAGGGAAAGTTTCCAAGGCCTTCCCTATTGCCAATTGAAGGTAACAATTCTGTGCCAGATGAACAGATGGTCTGCTGACTAGAGCTAAAATTGAATTTCTTAGATTACTACTTGAGGGAAATAATAGAGTTTATATGAGCTAGCTAGCTTTATAACTTCATGACCTACTTTTTGGAAAGATTTTTTGATGAAGATTCTTAAGAAATACAGTTGGCTACTCTGTCAAATAAACTTCAAACCTCTCTCCTGGGGGCACTTTGAATGTTTAGTGGACATTTCTTCTTAAGGATATTTTCTTTTGAAACACGTTTCAAACTTTGAATCCTTGGAGACAATGTGATTTGTTGCTGGATTTCTTTTCCCTGAGGATATTTCCCACTCTATGATAAAAATGTCTATTTTTCTGTTTGACATAGATTTGTTATGGTGAATTGTTTCCTAAACCACTTGAACATCCAAGGTTAAAAAAACAACAACAACCCACAGCAATTTAACAGCCCAGATCCAAAGTGGGAGCTTGTGGAGCTAAGACAGGATGGATGTCATATGGTCAGATACAAAGGGTGCAGTCACCAATGCTAGCCTTAGCATTAGGTAGAATGAGGCAATTGCTTCAGGCAGCAGATGTATTAGAGCAGCAGTGGTGGCTTCACAGCTGTTCCTGTTTAGCATTTTTCTTCTGCTGAAGGACAAAGCTCTGTGCTGCCAGTCTGTTCAGGACCTTCTATTTTATCTTCTTGTAGAGAGGGAGCTTGCCCATTGGTACTATTTCAGTAGATTCAACTTGCATTCAAACCAGCTTGGAATGAGAAAGGGATGCTGTAACATTACACAAACTTGTAAAAAATGGGTTGTATTTCTCTGTTATTTTGTTATTGTTAACTGCCCTTGGGTTGATCTTGACTCATGGCTGCCCTGTGGATGAGACATCTCCAGTACTCTCTTTGCTTCACTACTGACCCCAATTCTTGAGATTCATGCTCACGGCCTCCCTGATGGAGTCCTTCCACCTAGCGTGTGGTCTTTCTCTCTTTCTCTTTCCTTCCATCTTTCCTAGCATTATGGTCTTCTCTAATGATCCGTGTTTTCTCATGATGTGGCCAAAGTATGACGGTCTCAGTTTAATCATCTTGGCTTCCAGGGAGCTCTCAGGCCTAATTTTTTCTATGACCCATTTGTTTGTCTTTCTGTCTGTCCTCGGTATCCTCAGCATTCTTCTCCAGCACCACACATCTATTATAATAGTAAATAAATATGATTAGGAGTGGAGTATAAAGACTGAGGTCCTTATCCCACCATAATGATAATGTCTTAGTGGTACATTGGTGCCACTAGTGCCTCTGCCTTGCTGAATGACGCTGGACTCTGCTGTCCAAAACTTGCGGAAATATTTCTTTTTGTGTTAAAAAATCTATTAATGGCTGCCTTTCATGTAACTCTTCTTTGTGAATTGCAGTGCAAAAGTTAAGGTTCATTGTAATGGTGATTTTGGGGGTGGTCAGGGTGAGTGGCCATGCTATGACTGGGGGAAATATGATCAGGGCAGAAGGATGAGAAAGAGGGTGGACATTTTCTTTTATTTGTTTATTTATTGTCAAATGACCACTAGGGGCTTGTCAGAAGCTGAAACTTTACTACCTCCCCCACTCCTCCATTCCCAGTCCCGTTCTTTTTCTAGATATCTCTGAGTATTCCTTGCCTAAGGACACCCTCTGGAATTCATGGGGTCGCCATAAGTTGACAGAAGACACAAAGGCACATATGCACACACACAACATGTTAAGGTTCTCAATCTCACTGCTATTCCATTACTGCCTTCATGCAATAGTTCCCTTTCATTGCATTTCCTCAGGCAGTCACATGGTATGAATGGGCCTGATTCTGTTCCTATCTCCCTCTTTCCTCTTGCAGCAATCATGACTGACAACACTTTCTTAAAGGTGGTTGTTGTGTGCTCAGCAGTGAGCTTTGGGAGGCAGTAGGTAGCTGCAATTGCTCATTCCCAACCTTCCTCCTGGAAGGTGGAGTTTGGTGGTGCATAAAACAAATTACATTACCATAGATCTCCAAAGCACTATTGTAAGGAAAAGTGTGATAAGAAATGAGGCCCCGCTGGTATGCTTCCATTCTAAAATTAGTGTGATTGTGGTGGGACAGCAGGCTGGTGGGATAAAGTCTTTAAGCTGACCGCTTATTCTTAGATCCACCACTCCCATGATGATCAGTTCTTTCATCTTGTTTGGCTTGTGCTTCAGGAATTATCAATGGGAAATGCATTAAATCAGTGCTACTCAGATTGGTGATTCATGAACCGGTGCTGGTTCCTGAGACATCTCCTGCCAGTCTTTGCTGAGCTTCTAGGAGTAAAGAAACAGTCAATGCGCATAAAAATGGTACCAGTCTCTGGCATCTTGTGGGGAAGAACTGCCAGTCTCCTGCATAAAATGGTTTAAGAAGCACTGCCCTGACACTCTATCTGGCAGAAAAATAGACAGATCCCATCATGTTTCCAAGAGGGACCCACAAAGAAACAGGAAGAAAACGTAATGCATTCTACTTTGAATGCTAGCCAGTTCTGATGTTTTTGATCTGATTAATAATAATAATAATAATAATAATAATAATTTTTATTTATACCCCGCCTTTCCATAAATATGATCAAGGCGGCTTACAAAAGATTAAAAACATCACAGTACAGAGTTAAAAACATCCCTACAAAGGAACAGGAATAAATACAATTACATATATCAGGGGCAGGAGATGGGAAGGTCGAATTACAATAGTCTGAGGTCATAAACAAAGGGGCAGAGAAAAAGAATAATTATCTAAGGTGGGAAAGCTAGCCGAAATAAATACGTTTTTAAATTCTTTTTAAAAGAAACTAACAATGCGGAAGAGCAGAGCTCTACAGGGAGCCTGTTCCAAAGGGAGGGGGCGACGATGGCAAAAGCCCTCTGTGAGGTCCTCATAAAATGTGACTTAGGGACCTCTAATAGTTTCGTTCCAGATGTTCTGAGTGTGCGGGGTGGATTGTATGGGGAGAGGTGGTCCTCCAAGTACCCTGAGCCCAAGCCATTTAGGGCTTTATAGGTCAATACCAACACGAATAGGCAGCCAGTGGAGGTCTTTCAAGATAGGTGTTATATGGTCCGACCTGGAGCTACCAGCAACCAATCTTGCTGCCATGTTCTGCACCAATTGAAGCTTCCGGGTTTGGTACAAGGGTTGCCCCATGTAGAGCGCATTGCAGAAATCCAATCGAGAGGTTACCAAAGCATGTACAACAGTTTCAAGGTCCCTACGGTCCAGGTAGGGACGCAGCTGGCGTATCAGCCGGAGCTGATGACAAGCACTCCTGACCGTTGCATCCACCTGAGATGTCAGCTGGAGCGACGAGTCAAGGAGTACTCTCAAGCTATGCACCAAGTCCTTCAAGGGGAGCATGACCCCGTTCAGGACCGGGTGACAGATCTCACCACCTGGAACCGGGGAACCTATCACCAGTACTTCCGTTTTCCCTGGATTCACACTGAGTTTGTTCTCCCTCATCCAGATTGATGCTGCAGGACCTCTTTTCCAGAACTACACTGTACAAACCCACTTAGAAACCCATTCACCCCCCCCTTTTCCCCCTAAAAGTATGAATTTAAAGAAAATCGGAGAAGGCAAATTATAGTCAAGGCAAGCATCCATCCATCCACAGTCTCTGTGTACCACCTTATTTTGACCATCATTGCAGAGTAGTAGGAATGTGAAGGAACCAGGCCACTTAATTACTGAGTTTAGCAATCTGATATGGTAAGTGTGGATTTTGGATCTCTTTCATGTGGTGATCAAAAGCCTTGCTCTCTAGACCTCCCTGTCTGTATAATACAAAATGTTCAGAGAATGCTTAGAAGTTTTGTGCTGTGTCCAGTAGGTGGCAGCTACAGACCAGAAGAAGGGAAAGTATTTAGGCTTTTCTACCAAGTTTTATTATTTATTTATTTATTTATTTATTTATTGCTAATAGCAGGTTTTGTAATGCTGTTATTAGACTAATACTTAATGTGGAATAGATGAGAATGGTTTGTACTTATTAACAGAAAGTATGAATAAGATAGTATGTAGAGAGATTTTGTAGCCCTCTTGAAACTAACTGAAAGAAAGAAGTTGGCAGCATGAGCTTTTTGGCCAAAAGCATCTGTGGAAGTAGACTGAAGTCTATGAAAGTTCATGTCTCAAAGGGGCTACAAAATCTCTCTAGTTCTACAGACTAACATGGCTATTATCTATGAATCAAATATTTAGAAATGGGGCAGGAGGAATCACCAGTTACAATCTGAGCCTCTCTTATTCAAAATGTTTGGGACCAGAAATGTTTTGGACTTTGGATTTTTTTTTTTTGGATTTTTGAATATTTTCATATACATAATGAGATATCTTGAAGATGAGACCCAAGTCTGAACACAAAATTCATTTATGCTTTGTATACATCTTATAAACATAGCCTGAAATTAATGTCATACATGATATCTTAAATAATTTTATGGATGAAACAAAGTCTGTGTACACTGAACAATCAGAAAGCAAACGTGTCACTATCTCAGCTACCTAAGTGCATACTCTTGGATTCTGGAGTATTTGGAATTTCGGACAAGGGAGACTCAACTTATACTGAGTGGACATAAGTACAGTGTGTTGGTTATTACCTTTAAAGCCCTATATGGCTTGGGCCTGAGTTACTTGCGGGAATGCCTCTCCCTGTATAATCTGCCCCGCACACTCAGAACATCCGGGAAGTATTTATTAGAACCTCAAACAACTAGATTAGTAACAACTTCCCAAAAAACTTTTACAGCTGCTGCTACAAAATTGTGGAATAGCCTCCTGGAGGAGATCTGTCTTATGACCTTGTTGGATGCTTTCAAGAGGGCAATTAAGACAGATCTCTTCCGGCAGTCATACTCACCTGGCCTTATATAAGAGATACTGCTCCACTCCTCTGACGATGATTGTTTTGTAATCTTATTACTGTTGCTATTAATGATAGAGTTGGTTTTCCAGCTAAATTTTTTTATTGTTATGTTTTATTAATTGTTTTGGATGTATTTTAGGCTGTGATCCCACTTTGATCCAACTGGGGGAGGCGGGAAACATAAATAAACAATTTATTATTATTATTATTATTATTATTATTATTATTATTAGCTTTAGGGTCAGCGCTTCCATTAGGAAAAAGAGAGGCAGGCAGTTGCTTCAGGTGGCCAATGTTGGGGCAGGAGATGCAGTGGCAGCCCCCAACCATTCCTCCTGACTGCTCCTCAGCCTCTCCTGAGCCCCTAAACCAACTCTGCTCAGAGCTAGTCTTAGACACTTTTTTGCCCAAGGCAGAAGAAACAAAATACATCCAAGCTAAGTTGCAAAGTCCGCAAAAGAGACCCAGTTATTTAGCAGCAGGAGGTTGAAAACCTTGTGGCTATATATGGCAGTAAAATATAGTAATAATAACTTCAAAGTAAATAAGAGAATTTGCTGCTCTTTTATAATATTCAAAGTTTGCTGCTTGAGATGCCCATCTCACTTTGCCTTATGGTAAGGCTGGCCCTGCTATACTGGTGGTTCCCATGTCAATGGGGAAGTGAATCCATACCAGGTTTTCATCTGGGCTTTAAAGGAGTTCTGCAACCCTGTTCCTAAATAGGATCTGCATCTCAGATAGCTCACTTAAAGGCTTCATTTAAAATCAGGAATGGATTCACAACGCCACTGATATCAGAGCCACGGCCAACCACTCATCTTTGGTGGAAGACTGTATCTTGTTATCAGGGTTCAACTGACATTGCAGACAGCTTCTGTATGAGGAACTGAGGGGAGGAGACATTTTGGACTTTGTTTCAAGCAGCAAAAAATGAGACACTAGAAAAATATGTGGCACAGATATTTCTGTCCTTTTATGCTGGAAGGAGGAAGGGCTCAAGAGAGGGGAACTTTCTTCCTTGTGGTGATGGTTGACCAAAAAAAGTGAATTCAACCCACTCCATCTTGAAAGACAGATAAGATGTAGGCATTGATCGCACTGGGACCTGGTTGAAGGACGGGACATAAACCGCCCTCTTATGGCTGCCAAGAATAATTGTTAATAGTTTGGCAACTTCTTCATTGGTGTTTTCCAGAGAACATCTGCTTCCTTGTCTATCATCTCATTTGCCTCTGTCCTCTCTCCTTACCAATTAAGTAATGTGTCATACGTTACCAGACATACATAAGAAATGGTGCTCAGATCATAGAATCTTTGAATTATCTAGTTGAGATTTCCAGGATTATGTGGTCCTGTGTATATGTGGAGGTGTTGGGGGTTGCAAAGGAAGCTTTCATAGGCCCCATCCCTGATCTAACCAAGCCCCTTGCCAGTGCAGAAAATCCACAGCCAAAGCATCCCACATAGAAGACCATCCAGGCTTTGCATAGAAGTCTCCAGCCAAATAGACTCCATCTTAGAAAGTAAAACAGGTCTTTATTTCTGGAAGCTCTTCCTAATGTTTAGTCCAACCTCCTTTCTTATCAATTGAATCTGTTGGTTCAAGTCCTACCCTCTGAAGCAGCAGAAACCAAGTTGTTCCATCATCTACATCAGGAATGGATAACTGTCAGAGGGCAAGCTGCCCCAACAAGAGACGATGGAAGGCTGCATCTCCTGGAAATTTCCCTCTCAAATACCCCCACAACATCTCCATAGGGAATGGGGAGCAATTCTGCCATGCTTTTCACCATCTCTGGATCATTGTAGGCCTAAGAGAGGCCATTGCAAGAGGAACATACCCTGCAACTGTTGTGATTTGTCAGGGCAGTCCCAATTAACCATGTGTTGTCCCACTTATCAACTGCATCTAAAATGTCACCATCTCTCTCTCCTTCCACTTTTCCCTTTCTTCTGCAGCTGACTTCATTTAGTACAAACTGAGTTCAAAGTGCAAAAATAGTTTGCACTCCACTCAGCAATGGGGGAATAGGAGAAGCAGCAGTGGAATATTGCCATTCCCAATAGGCTCATGCAAAAGCAAACTATTGCAGTCTCTCTTAGCTTGTATGTTCTTCCTAATTAATGATGTTTACCATCTCTACCATGCTCTAGTGTTGTTTGGCGACATGTATCCCAGCTTTCATTTGTGAAATGTTGCAGGGTATGCTTGCCAAGAAAACCCTGTGATAGGTTTTCCAAAAGTTGGAAATGATTTGAAGGCACACAACAACAACAATAAGCAGAAAGTGACTTGTTGGCTGTAGTTTCCTCAGCCTTGTTCTAAATCGTAACCATAAATACTTGATTGATACTCACAGTTTTGAGAATTGCACATGTAAGTGTTGTGCTGTGGATGTTCAAATGTATGGTTGGCTATGGTTCCCCAGTCCAGGGCTATAGATTGACAATCCTGAGTATACTATTAGAAAAGATCAGAATTTAGATACAGGCTTTGAACTAATTTCTGTACGAAAGGTATAGGTAGAGCACTCCTATTTTTCTTTCCAAAGCACCACTTTTTAAAGAGACAGATTTAAAACTATTTGGGAGATTCAATCAATGTAACATTTATATACAATTAGTGAAAGTACCCTGCACAACACAGGTTGAAATAACATTCAGTTTGAAACACCAAAGACTTCAAGCAAAATTACACAGCTGTTAGAGCTGAAAACATCACGCCTACCCTGTCTAAGTAAATGAGTAAAATCATGCATGATAACACCTCTAGTTACACTTCTGATCATGGTATGTCCCTATAGTTGTGTGTGGGAGGGGGTTGGCCACCCTTAAACTGAGGGGAGGATTAGGCTCACAGCAACAGAGGGGACAGCTCTATAACACTGTCTGTTGGAGTGCTCTCAACAGCTTCCAGTTATGGTCTCTTCCACACTACACAATAGCATTTTGATACCAACATTTACTTGCAAAGATTGCATCCCTGGAAATCCTGGGATTTGTAGTTTGATGAAGCATGAGAGCATCCTAACAGAGAATTTTAATTCATGAAACCACAAATCTCAGTATCAAAGTGTATTGTGAAAGAGATTATATCAAATGTAAACCTATCAGTTGATTAGAGAAGTTTGCCACCTAGTGACTTAATGTGGTACATCAGGCTTGAAACATACAGACAATTAAAGTTCATGGTCATGTTTAAGAAACCACATAGCCTCCTGGTGCCCACCCCTAGGATCCCCTTACAACGTATGTCAAACTTCAGAGCTCTGGTTTTGATGCTTCTGGAGCTATGGCTCTGACAGACACACAGACGTCAACTAGGTACTTGGCAGTATTACGCATTCTTTACATCATAGTATATCAAATCCCAGAGTATTATTTTAGCCCACAATGCATTTTTATTTATTGACCTCAAGGTAAGTGGACATGGGTGAGTTAGTTCAGGTGTTCTTGGGTAGTACTGATTTCTACCCCTTTAGTAGGTTTCACCAATTATATAATGTTCAAACAACTTTCCCATAATTATTTAAGAAGGCACTAAAGACAGATCTCTTCCGGTGGGCTTACCCACCCGATCTTCTATGAAGAAACTAAAGAAAATCCTACTTTTGGCTGTAATACTGCATGTTAGATGATGTTTTTATTGTCCTGAATTGTACTTTTAAATGATGCTATTTTATTGTAATTTGGATGTTATTGTGGTTTTATGCTTATTATTTGCACACAGAGGGGTAACCGTATTAGATCACGATCCTAAATGACAAAAGGGCTAAAGGGATAGCTAAACTATCCTTAGTCCAGATGATGTTGCACTGAATCCAAACCTTTTCCAGCCTGGAGAAGTTAGAAATTATGTAGGACCACTCTTTTCTTGGTCTAATTTTATGCTGCCCTTGTGGCTGTGATTCTATGCTGGAGGAAGTTTGAAATCTAGTGTAACAGCAACTTCCTTGCCCCATCCCTTCTTCTGTTGCTTTTTTATTTTATTTAACTCTTCTGCATGCAGAGCTAAGCCAGCAGAGCAGTTATGCCTGCAAATTGCTCTGTTTTCAGGTCACTGAGATTTGTGCATAACCCCAGACACATATTTGATTCAGGACTGCACTGTTAATCTCTAGTCCGCTTCTTCAGATGCATGAAGTTATATCAGATAATTATTATACAGTAACTGGCAGTATTCTCTGCATGCATTTCATTTTCCTCTTGCCTCACTATATGGAATTACCCCCCTCTCTCAGCCACCATATGCCCTGTATATATAAATTTAGAATTCTGCATAACACTTTAGGCTTCTGAAGTTCAGGTCTCTTTATCCACCTAGTCTAGTATTATTTACTTCGATTAGCTGCAGTTTCCCAGGTCCTCAGGCAGAAAAGAGTCTTTGCCATGATCACCTGCAACATGGTACTTTTTGGATAGACAGATGACAGGGATTGAACCTGGGGCTTTCTGCATTCAATAGGTGTGCTTGGTCATTTAATGCAACAATTAAAAGAACATACAATGCACCAGGATGGGCCCTAGCCAGCTAGCATTCTGTTGGCTCAGCGGTCAACCAGACACCTTTGGGAAGACCATAGGGAAAATATGAACACAAAAGAACACTCCAACTCATGTTTCCCAGTAACTGGTTCTCAGTACTCTAAAGCCTCCATCATCAGTAATAACCCTAATGACTGGAAGCCATTGAGAGCATTATCTTCCACTTAGATCATGATGAGGTTCTGTGCCCCTAGCTCTTCGTATCAATTTGTATGTTCACAATAAATTGTTCTGCCAAAATTGCTATTAAAATGCCAGTGAACTGGCAGGATCTGTAACTGAGCAAGAAGAATGAGAATGGTAGAGTGGAGGAAGCCACTGAACCATTCAAGTCTCATTGCCCATATTTTGAGAGAACTTGAGAATTTCTTAAAGCTCTTCAGAGCACCAGTGAGTTACTAGTCCACATGAATTCATTCATGAGCCAGGGTTTAAAACAATGCTGCTGGGTAATTCTGTGAGACAGAGAAGGTTGTTTATCTGTGTTACTATGCGTGAGAAAATCTGGAGTCATTTTGTCACTAAGCCAGAAATATCTGACAACAGCTTCAGGTGTAGAGGTCAGATACAAGCTATGTTTCTTCATTATCATTGTGTTGGAAAACAGGGCTGTGGTTTGGCATTTCCTTTGTGGCTTTGTGTACACCAGCTGGGACCTCAGTTGCTTTGCCATTTTGTCTCCTTCCCACTGACTTCTTGTGAGCTGTGAAGGGAAAAATAAACACAGGCATTAGCATTCTGGGATAATAGTGCCATGGCACTCCATTCTTGGAACCTCAGATACTTACTGGCATACAGTTGGGCAGCTATGAATATGTAAACTAGAATTATGCCTTTGCAACTCTTTGATATATGTGTTTATGATCATAGCACTATTGCCATGATCACTAATGGCCCCACAAAACTATTAACTATAGAGTGTTCCATCCAGTAATTGGTCCTCAGCTTGCTTCACTTGCTGCAAGGTGAATGCAAGAGTAGTTTGCACTAAGTAAACTTAACAAGGAGTAGAGGAGCAGAGTCTTGCCCTTCCTGTAGGCTCAGGCAAAACCAAGCTGCTGCAGCCTTTCCTACCTTGTGTGTTCTTCTTCATTAATAATTTTAGCCATCTTGACCACACTCTGATGTTGCTATTTGTTAATGTTAGACAAAAGTTGGGTATGGGAAGATACAACAGAAACATCTAAAGTTATACACAAGAAAGTAGGTAGGAAGAAACTTTTCACACGTGTAATACTAAAACCTGAGGTCATCCACAGAAGCAGTAGGGTAGGAGATTCAAGACAGATAAAAAGAACTGCCTCACACATTGCATCATTAAATTGTGGAACTCACAGCCACAATATATTTGTATGGCTCCAGGGTAACCAGATCCTAATTGCAAAGGAGGACAAGGCACAGCAAAATGTGATGACATTCAGGAAAAATGTAGGATATTACCAAATAATAGCTAAAACATTAATATAAATGTAAAGTCATGCTTCTTAGTCATGCCCAAAATGGAGAACATTTTGAAATTCCTCCGGGACAAAAGGTTGAAATATAGGACATGTTCTGGAAAAGGTGGACTCTGGTCACCCTGGATGGCTCTCAATCAAGTTGGATGGCTTTAAAGGGGGATTGTGTCCTGTGATGAAGTCACTGGGCAGACTTGGGTTCCTGACAGTCAATCCTGGTTCTGGATGACAGTGAAGGCAGAATGAGAGACTGGGAAGTCAGTTGAGTTGAGTTAAGTCCAGTGGAGGTCTGTTCAGGGGAGTTCAGTGCAGTTAAGCTGAGTGCAGTGGAGAGTGTCAGTTGAGGGGGAAGGTTAAGAGAGTTTAAAAGAGTTGAAAGGAGGTGAAGGGAATGGAGTTGAGAGAAGGATACTCGTACATTTAACCCACCTGTATCCTAATGGGATGCAGCCAGGATGTGGGATGAAGGCGGGAATTATTGCCACCAATTCCGCTGGGCAAGTACAGCCCGGTTGCACCCTGGCTCCCAGGCGCACTTTGGAAGCAGCTTTTCAAAGCCAGGAGCTTTCTGACATTGAACAGCAGCTTCTGAGGTGTGCCTGGGAACTGGGGTGCACTCGGCTGGCAGAACTGGCAGTGAATTGTGTGCAATAATTCCCTCCTACATCCTGTGTTCTGGCTGCATCCCATTAAAAACAAGCTTCATTTATATACTGCTTCTTACTGCCTAAGCAGGGTCTAAGCAGTTTACAACTGTAAGCTAATTTGCCCCCAACAATCTGGGTACTCATTTTAGCCACCTCGGAAGGATGCAAGCCTGAGTCAAGCTTGAGTCCTTTTGCTGGTCTTGAACTCGCAACCTTGTGGGTTTGAATGAGTGGCTGCAGTACAGGCATTTAACCACTGCGCCACCAGGGCAGGGTACAGTTGGGTTAAATTATAGAATCCTAGAGTTGGAAGAGACCACAAGGACCATCCAGTCCAACCCCTTCTGACATGCAGGAACTTACAATCAAAGCTTCCCCAACAGATGGCCATCTAGCCTTTGTTTAAAGACTTCCAAAGAAGGAGATTCCACTACTATCTGAGGGTGTGTTCTACTGCTCTTACTGTCAGGGAGTTCCTCCTAATGTTGAGCTGGAATCTCTTTTCCTAGAGTTTGCACCCATTGTTCTGTGTTCTAGTCTCTGGGGTAGCAGAAAACAAGCTTGTTCCATCTTGAATGTGGTACCCCTTCAAATACTTAAACAGCGCTATTGTATCACCTTTTAACTGTCTCTTCTCCAGGCTAAACATACCCAGCTCCCTAAATCTGTGTGATAAGCTCCTGAGTGGGAGAGAAAGAGTATTGGAGATTGTAAAGAGGAAACTGTGAAAGGCTTGCAACTGTAATATTTCTGTAACATACTAACTGGGAACTGTTCTACCTAAGTTACATTCTTGCTACATATTGTTCAATAAAGTCAATGCTTATTTGTTACAGCAGAAGCCTCTGCCTATGTGAATTCTAAACCATATAGGTACATAAAAACATACTACAGAAAATATTAAATTTATAAGAGGAAGACACTTGGGACCCTAGCTCTTATACATTTAGTGAAAGTATATAAGGGGTGGATGCTGGGCAGGTGTCATTGACAAGGGGCCTCCTAATAAGGAAGAGGTAAAAGGTAACTGAAGGCATAGACAGAAGGTTGAACGTCATGTGTACATTCATGGATGATGGGCCCATCAATAGCTAGGAGTGAAGAAGGCTATATGATACCTCAGGTATCAAAGGCAGTATGACTATATATCATGATGGTTTGTATCAGTGGGGGACTAAGTAGATTGCTCAGGCCTTCTCTGAGTAATCAACTAAATCCCCCACTGATACAGACCATCATACAGAATACCCAAGACACCCGTCTCTCTCTGTCTCTGACTGTTTTTAACAATTTAAATGGCATTTTATTTGTTTTATGTTGTTATGTAAGAATCAATATGATGTTGTTTTAGGAGGGAGGGAATAATGGGATTTAATTTTATATTGTATGTATTTTATCACTGTTGTAAGCTGCCTTGATCCTGTTAGAGAGACAGGATATTATTATTATTGTTGTTGTTGTTGGGAAATGTGACATAGAGAGTGTAGCTGTAACCATGTCTCAGCTTGTAGACTTTCCATAGGCACTTGATTGACCATAGTTCGAACAGAATGCTGGATTAGATAGACTTCTAGTCTGATTTAGCATGACTGTTCTTATCAGGAGTCAAAAAAGTCCCCAACAGTAACTTTTCCAAGCTCTGTTGACATGAACAGAAGCTGGTTAAAGAAGCCATCCTCTTAAGCATTAGCAACAGTATTTTCCATCACACACGTATTGCAGTTGGTCAACATGGCCTCTCGTTTATTTTTTTGGCTACACAAATAGAGCCAGGCATAGTGCTTTGGAGACAGAGAAGTGTTTAAACTGTTAACAAGCAAGGGTGCTTTTAATGCCCAACCTTATCAATTTCCTGCTTAGTCACACCTGTAGGAAATACCAGTACAACTCATTCCATTGTTAGGAGATTGCCACCTCTACAGGGCCTGACTTAAAAAATAAACACTGCGTGTGTGAAAATGCTTTCCCTGCAAGTCAATAGCACTAGCAGAGAGTATTTGGACTGTTCTGTCAGTCAACATTTCTTAGGCAAGGCTAAGCAAACATGGAGTTGTGTATCTACTACACCTACTCACCTTAAGTGTTGTGAAGTCCCTCCTCTTCCCAAATGGTTGGCTCTGGCTAACCATTTGCAGAATGCCCAACCTGACCTAAGGTGCAGGTACGTGCCTTATCGTGTCCAAACTATATCACTCTGGACAAACATTTACGCAGTGGAATTGAGTTCGCAGGAGCGAGTATGTCTGAATCGTGCAAGGTAAAATAGACCTAATCCCACTCATTGTTTCTTTTTTAAATGAACCAACTCCTTGTCAATTTGTCAAAGTTTGGCAGACAGGAAGAAAGGTTAATAAAATCCCATAAGAGCTTTTTAAAAAGTATCAAAAAAGCTAAGCAGAAAATATTTGGAAAGCAATTTTTACTAATCAAGTTGATGGCCAGCGAAGATCATCTGCATTCACCGATATTAATAGTTGGGGCCCCCGTCACCAGGCAAATAGGTACTAGAATTTTTATCAGCATCATGTCGAATGTTAACAGCTGTCCAGTGGCATAAGATAGTTTATTTTGTGTTTGATAGGCCTTACTAGACAATTTATGATCTAGCCTGGCCATACAAGGATATACTTGCAGCTAGGAACAGATCTGAGAAGTTAACTTCCCATTTAGCGAATGGCTTATACAGGCTGAGTCTCTCTTATCCAAAATGCTTGGGACCAGACATATTTTGGAATACAGTACCTGTATTTGCATATATGTACATAATGAGTTGTCTTGCAGATGGGACTGAAGCCTAAACACAACATTCATTTAAGTTTTATATATGCCTGGAAGAAATTTTATAGATAATCTTTTAAATATTTTTTTTTGCATGAAACAAAGTTGTGTGTGTTGAGCCATCAAAGAGCAAAGGTGTTAATACCCATATAAATGTTTGGGTTTTGGAATATTTCAGATTTTGGAATTCTGGATAGAAGAGGCTCAAACCTGTACTATTCTAATATATATTAGGACAAAAGAAGGGTCACACCTGTGCAGTTCAATTTCCTTTGTTTGATTCTTCCCAACAGAACTACAGAATAACATCATCATCAAGTGGTCTTGCCCTCGGGGAAGGAGTGTGCTCTGGCCCAGGGGACTCATTAACTAGCCAGAGGAGTTTGCAGGATTAACTCTGGGATACTCAATCTAGTATTTACTAAACTTCAATTCCAACACTCGCAGTAAGACAATGATTTCCTCTAATGATAGAATTCAATGATATAGTTGTGTTAGTCTGTAGAATTGGTATGTAGAGAAATCCTGTAACATCTTTGAGATTAACTAAAGAAAGAAATTGGTAGCATGAGCTTTTGTCTACTTCCTCAGATGCATTTGGTGGAGTGGTAAACCAGGGACAGACATATATGCCCTTGGTGTCTTGCTCAGCTCAGATATCTGTCAATGGAACAATCTGTAGGCAGAATTGCATCTGATAAAGCAGAGTAGAGATTCACAGTACAGTCCTAACTCAAAGATGTGTTAAGAGATTATTGTTAAGGATTATGGGATTATGCATAAACCAGCATGGTAAAGTGGTCTGAGCACTGGACTACAACTCTGGAGAGCAGGATTTGAGTCCCTGCTTGACCTTGGAGATCCACTGGGTGACCTAGGAAAAGTCACATTCCCTCAGCCAGATGACCTTTTAGTTTGGGCACTCAGCCCCTAAAAGGTTTGCCATCATTGTACTAGGGCCTGGAATTCAATCCATAAGTACTGGGGGAGCAACATCTTTAAAAACAAAACAAAATTGCAACCTTCCATTGGGTTTTATTAGGATTTACAGGCATCCAGGCTCAGTAAGCAGTCACAGTACTTCCTAATTCATTTCAAATATTTTCTGGTTACAAAAGTCTGCTCTTCTGAACTTTGAGCTTATACCTTTTGTCCATGATTCTGGTCCCCTTTTCCTCTTCCTTTGTGACCTCTGGTTGTCTTCAGTTATGCAGCAGTGTTCTTCTTTAATGGAAGCTCCTTGGAGGCTTTCATCTTCACAAACACCTGTCATCTATGCAAATTAGGGAAAGTTCATTCAGACAGGATTCTGAAAATAGGCAAGATAAGTGCCCTGTAATGTTTGCATACATCCCAACCTCAGTAAAATCAGTGCTCACCTTCTACACTCAAATCAGCTTTTATTAGACAAATCACATCTGCTCAGAAAATGTTATTTTCATCTTTCTGTATTCTCCATGCAAAAAGAAGAGGTACTTTCAGGCTGTCATGAGCCAGTTGTAGCATCAGCGTTGCTGATGGGCCATATACAGCTCCTGGACTCCACTTCTGTGGTTCCTGAAGTCCACACCCATCCTTCAAAACCCTTAAATGCCTCCCACTTTTTAATTTTTAAAAATGGTGAGATACATGGGCTAACAACCCCCCCCCTCAAAAAAAAACCCCAAGCAGAAAGCCCTCCAAATTTGTGAAAATGAGCAAAATAACCATGGCCAAAGTATCCCAAAACCCCGTATGATCTCCAAAATACAGGGTATCCCAAAACCCTATGTGATCACTAAAATACTACTACTTCCCTCTTAAGTTTGTTTTTGTTTTTGTTTATTTATTTATTTATTTATTTATATACCGCTATTCCAAAGATCATAGCGGTGAACAGCAAGTAAGCTAATTAGCAAGTATGCTAATTTGCCCCCAACAGTCTGGGTACTCATTTTAGCGACCTCGGAAGGATGCAAGCCTGAGTCGAGCTTGGGCCTTTTTGCTGGTCTTGAACTCACAACCTTGTGGTTTTGAGTGAATGGCTGCAGTACAGGCATTTAACCACTGCGCCACCAGGGCTCTCAAATTTCTCTCAAAACGATAGTGGGAAGTGATGCAACATCACATCCTGTTTCCATTTGGGGAGAAATTTCAGAGAAAAGCAGAATTATATACCCCTTGTCTTGGAGGTAAATGGCCTACACTGGGTCAGCAGGAATTGGCATGTTTGGATAAAGGGCAGAATATAAACATTTTAATAAACAAAACAAACAAATTTCACATTTTGTATGTCATTACTATTATCTTTGAAATTCACTACTTATACACTGAACATCAAAACCAATAGGCAAACAATGATATTGTCAAGAAATATAAAAACACATGCAACATAGGCCCACTTCTAGACCCCTGATGATCTGTATTTGGTTTCCCCTTGTTTTGGCACTGGAAGGAATTATTCAGAAAAGGAAACAGACCTCACTTTCTGATATGTCGGACTCTGATTCCTCCTTCACTGACTCATAGTCTCCATCAACTAAAGAAAACAAAGGCAGACAATACATAAGATGAATGCAGAACATTAGCTTGCACCACAATTGTCCCTGAGAATTCAGGAGCTAGTCCACTGTGCAAAAAACAAAGCCAGACCCACTGGACCCATGCAGTGGTTCCTAACCTTTGGTTCTCCAGATGTTTTGGGCTTCAGCTCCCATAATTCATGACTGTTGGCAAAATTTGGGAGCTGAAATCCCAAACAAATGGAGGACCAGTGTTGGGGACCACTGCATTAGAGGATCCACAGGATCTTGAACGGCTTTGAGCAGAATGTCTCTAACATCAACCTCACATGATGGTTTTGATTCTGTGGCAAATTATATGCTCTCATATATCAGTTGCTGGGGAACAAGATAAAGAGGGTGAAGTTCCTCTTGTGTTCTGCTGAGGAGCTTTCCATAGACTACTTTCCATTGACCACTGTATGAACAGAATGCTGGACCAGCCCTTTGGTCTGATCTTTTCTGTCAACTTGCAGTCAGGGTCAACTTCCTTGTTTAAATCAGTCAGTTGAAGAATCTGGAAAAGGTACTTTTAAAGACTTCATTGTTGTTGTTAGCTGCCCTCCTGTTGATCTCAACTCATGGAAACCCTGTGCGTGAAACATTTCCAAGCCCCCAGTTTTCCACTGCTCTGCTTAGTTCTTGTAGATTCAAGGCCAATGACTTCCCTAACTGATGGCCCATCTGGCCTGCGGTCCTCCTCTCCTTCTGCCTTTCTTAGCATTATTGTCTTTTCTAATGAGTTGTGCCTTCTGATGATGTGACCAAAGTACAGCAGCCTCAATTTGATTGTGGTGGCTTCCAGAGAGAGTTCAGCCTTGATCTGTTCAAGGACCCATTTGTTTGTCTTTTTGACTGTCCAAGGTATCCTCAGCACTCTTCTCCAGCACCAGTGCTGGGATCTTGGGTTACAACTCTCAGAATCATCCAGTCAGAATGGCCACTGACTTGGTTGGCTAGAGGATTCTGGGAGTCACAGTCCTAACTAAGTCCTGGTCTATTGATGATAACTTTGATCACGGTGTGAATTTAGCTGTTACCAAGGTCAAAAACACACTCCAGAAATAATCTAGTTTGAGACTGCTTTAACTGCCCTGGCTCAATATTAGGGGATTCTGGGAACTGTAGTTGTGTGAGACATTTAGCCTTCTCTGGCAGAGAGTTCTGGTGCCATAATAAACTACAATTCCCAGGATTCCCTAGCATTGAGCCAGGGCAATTAAAAGCAGTCTCAAACTGGATTATTTCTGAAGTCTGCTTTGAACCTAAATGTTTTTGGAACAACTTTCCAATTATTTTCTTTGGTTATGGACTGAAGGTAGAGGCATCTGTCCTGGAGTTTTCATGGCACCAGGTATCCCAAATAAAAAAAATCTGATGAGAATGTATTGGGGAGCACTACTGGCATTGGGTCTAGTTACAGTGCTAAGCAAAATGACAGAACAGTTTCTTTCTTGTCATTGAGAAGGGCTATAGCTGTATGAATACAGTCTGTATGTGAACCAACTAGGCATGGGGATCAGAAAAGTTAGTGCACTCACATGTTCAGTGGGCTTTGGTGTTAAGTGCAGATAGGCCCAAATGTTAGATCATGACAGTGATATTAAACTGAGTGAGGTGTGTGAGAGTGAGAGAGAAATATCTACTGGTAATGTGCTGTCCCCTAGCTTAGGTGAGAGTGATAGTGGTAGGCTGAGATTGATATTGATGATTAAAAAAATGGGAAAAATCATAGTAATTTTCATTATCTCTGGCCAAGATAGAAAGCAGGCGCAAAGCTGAAGATAATTCTTATCCAATGGCCAGCTAAGGCTATACCTTTAGCATCTGTTTAGAAGAGCTGTCGCCCAAATTGCGCTTTCCTCCCAAGACTGGGACCCAAAGGGTTTTCTCATTTATGCATTTCCTCGTTTATTCTTTTTATATTTAGCATACGGTACTTTGTTATGTGATTGGTCATTGCAAAGGAACCCTGGGTTTAAGTGTGGTGGCTGCAGCACATCTCTGAGTAAATCCCATTTGTTGTATGAAAAACAGGTTTATCCTAAACTTATTCCATGTAAATATCTAGTTTCAGCTTGAAAGGAGAGTTGGCAAGAGGGATGACATAGATCCTGGCACTTTTCAGCATTAGGGAGGGACCTTTCCAGCCTGAGGCAAAGGCTGAGACCAGTTTATCCAGCAAAGAAGTTCCAGGAAGGAATTCTTTGAATAGGACTTGGAACTAAGTGCTGCATATTACAGAAACCAGCATGGACAAGAAAGTTGCCATGAATGCAATTATAATATAGACTCAGGAACTGGAATAGGGTCTGTGTATACCTGGATCTGGTCTACATAAGAGGCCTTCCATTTTTTACGTGTGGAGCCATCTGGAAGTCAGAAAGTGCCTAATGGACCAAAGTGCACCAGGAAATTCAAGGCTATTTTCTGAGCTTTGTCAATATTACAAGGAAACAGCTACATAAAATCTTCATGTTCCCCCTCCACACACACCCAGAGAGTAACCAGTGGAAAGATACTTCTGGCTTGATTAAATCTCCTCATATGCAAATCAAAATACGAACAGTACCTTTTTAAAAATGCATCTCCCAGCAATGCAAAATCTTAATTCTTTGATCTAGACTAGGTGTTCCCAAAATGTTCTAATGTATACAATTATCAACTCAGCAATACTAGCTCTCCTTTCCAGCTTAGCCAGTAAAACTAGTATAATGAAGTGACTTTTCTATTTATAGAGGAAACATATTTTTCTCCATATGTGTAAAAAGCCATTTTGCTAAAGAGCTCAAAACAAAAAGTGTGTAGGAGAAAGGTTTCTAGTTCTTATAAGAAAAACAGGAATTTAAAGTAAAGAAGTTAGAAAAGTATTTGGTTTCTAGCTGGATCATTCACACTGTACAACTCTGTATTAAACATATTTAGCTGAGTAATACAGCATATGCTTCTGATGCAGAAAGTCTCAAGTTAAATCTGTGGCACCTTTAGTGATAACTTGAGATGCTTCAGAACTATGGCCAGTCAAAGTAGATAGCACTGGTCTAGATGGGCAAATAATCTATGGCTCACTGTAGATGTATATGACAAGATACTACATTAGGATTGTGTAGTGGCGTTCTATACTGATGGTACTAGGCAATGCTTATGTTGAATGGCAATGCTGTGCAATTGAATAAAGTCACAAAGGCTGCAGTCCTGCTTAGCTCAGTGTAGCCTAGTAGTTCCACATGCAGAACTATGCTATGCTGAGCCATTGACCAACCCCTATCATATTGCTGCTGAAGCCCCTACCCTTGGCCCAGGGGTAGGCAACCTTTTTGAGCTGGGGGCCGGGTTGCTGTCCCTCAAGACAACTTGGGGGCTGAAGCTGGGGGGGTGGAGCTTCCACCCTCCAGAGGCGGAGCCACATGCCAGGAGCAGAGCTTCCACTGAAGCCCCGCGGGGAGGAGGAGGCGTGTGCCCGCCCTCTCCTCCTCTGTCCCTTCCATCGGCCGAACGGGTTCCAAGGGGCCCTTTCAGCACAAGGGGAGGGAGGCCGAAGGGAAGGGCTTGGGCACCCGTCCCAGGCCCTTCCCTTTCGCTCTTCGTTTCGGCTGAAAGGGCTCCAAGGGTCGTGGAGGAGCCCAGGAGGTGGCAGGCCGCTTCCACGGGCCCCTTCGCGGCCCATGCGGCCCCAGGCCTCCCTCTGGAGAGAGGGGCCTGGGGCCGCAAGGGCCGTGGGGGGAGCCCGCGGAGGCGGCAGGCCACTTCCACAGGCTCCTTCTCGGTCCATGCGGCCCCAGGCCTCCCTCCAAAGAGAGAGAGGCCTGGGGGCTTATGGGCCGAGAAGGAGCCCGTGGAAATCCTCCTCCTCCTCCTCCTCCCGGGTGGTGCGCTCAAGAGGAGCCCATCCCCTTTGGCCAGCTGGCCAATGGCTGGCTGGCCAAAGGGGACGAGCTCCTCCGTCCTAGCCCTGCGCGCTGCCCAGGAGGGAGGAGGAGGAGGAGGAGGAGGAGAGGCCTGGCGGCGGTGGCAGTGCCAGGACGGGCTGGGGCCGTCCTGCCGCCTCCATGGGCCGCATACGGCCCGCGGGTGGAGGGTTGCCGACCCCTGCTTGGCCATTTGTGCCTGGAGGAGAACAGAGTGATGATGGTCACTTGCAGAATCAACTGGCTATGTCCTCATAGCCACATGCAACGTGATTGCTGAGGTCCTCAGGATCTTTCAAAGGTCTCAGAGGCTGAATTAATAATTTCACACCTGGCCATGGAGATATATCCAGATGCTTCTGTGATCCCTTCCATCTATACTTCTCCAGGAATGAATGATTCTGGGTGCAGGGCCTTCAGCAGCAATATGACAGGTATGGGGGTACTTTCATTACTGTGAAGATGTGAATACCAACCTCTGCAGTGATCAAAAACAAACATACTGTATGCAAGTGTAGAGTTAACTTATGGACACATATGTTGCTAACAGGATGCCAGCTCAAGTGTGCAATTGAACGTATGATTAATTGTGCATGAACATTCATGCTTGAATTCACAAAGAACTTCAACAAAGAGCTGAATGCAGATGTTTAGCACCAGAAAGAAATATCCAAATGCTTTGGGAAATTACACATGACTGAGAGTTTGACAGGATTCCAACCTATGGCCACAGGCTAATGTTGAAATTTATAGTTTTCCACCTGAATGGCTTGTACTAGAGATAGGCAAAGTGGCTCTGGGGCCACAGGAGACCTTCCCCGGGACTTTTTGAGTCTGCCAGACCTCCCCAAAGCCCCCAATCAAATTTCTTGTTCTTCTCAAAACCTCTGATTTTCTACTTTACTGCAGTCCTGTTACCCATTCTCCAGCTCCCTCACCAAACTCAAGAAACATCAGGAAGGGGACATCTAATTCTGTTTATTTTTTCAGGTTTTTATTTATTTATTTATTTATTTTGCATTTTGGGGTGATGGTGGCATAATTTATGGTGGGTTTGTTAAGTACAAAAGATCTCGTGTCTGCTCTAATTAAAGTCTGTTTAAACTTCAAGGGATTTATGGCGTACAGTTGTCCTGGTATGAGGGCTGAAAGAGTTGGATAACAGAGACTTCTCCTGGGAAGCTACTACAGCTGTTTGGATTAGTCAGGATTGTGTGGAAATGTACTGAAATTCTGAAATGTGATTTGGTTTAAAAGAGGTTTATTCAACTTACTGCTTTATCACATTAGAGGGCAAACAGGATTTAAATGAGAGTTAAACTAGAGAAAACCAAGAAATGCCTGATGTTTATCACACAACATTTGTGTGCTGTGTACTGTTCTTGCTGGGTCAGTCTGTTACAGCAGCAAATATAAAAGAGAGTCCTATCCCCATGACATCTTGGACTAACAAATTTATTGTGATGTAAGATGTTCAGGGGCAGGCATCCCGTTAAAGTCTTTTAGTATTTAAACTGCCACACAAGTCTCAAGTTGGTACAAACTGATCCAGAGAATATGTTAATCACTAACCTCTTAGTTAAAGAGCTGTGAGTTCTTTTTGCAAACTTGCCAGTCTAATACCTAACTGGAGAAGTGCCTAGAATTGAATTGGGACCAATGAATTCTTCCAAATTCATTTCCTCCTTCCCTCATCCTAAAACTGTTAGTGGCCTAGCAGAAGAGATATTTACTGTTATTTACCATCAAGTCAGCTAACTTACAGTCACCTTATCCATGACATAAGCTCTAGTCATCAATAGACTTACTCAAGTTTCGCAAACTCAGTATGTGGCTTAATTCACTGAGTCAACCCACTTGAAATGAAGTCTCCTACTTTTCCTACTATCTCCCACTTTTCTCACCATTATTTTCCAATAAGCCATGTTATTTCATGATGTGTCCAAATGTTGATAGCCTCTAGGAAGAGTTAAGGCTGGATTTGTTCTCTGATCCATTTATCTGCATGTTTGCTAGTCCATGGTATCCATCAAACTCTCCTCCAGCATCACCTTTCAAATGGGTGGATTATCTCCCCCCCCCCTGTCAACTACCTTTACTGACCAGCTTTCACAACCACACATGGAAATCGGAAATACTGTCGCATGGATGATTACATGATTCTGGCTTTGTTATTTAATGTTATACAGGGGAAAGTACAGGGATCCATTTGATTCCTTTTTTCCCTATAGAAAAGATTTGAGGGAAACCATAATTCAACTGGAAAAAACAAAATGGCTTAAAGGATTAAACTCCATTTCCCCACACGCCATTCCCCCTTCTGTTGTTAATAACTGATACCAGAAGGTTTATGTTTGGGATACCTCTTGTGTTACATCTGGTTTGTTATTTTCTTGATACCTTTATATCTCACATTTCTTCCAATGAACTCAAAGCAGCTTGCAACATCTGTGCTTTCATCCTCACAACAGTCATCCTGTGTGTAGGTTAGACTGAGAAAATAATGATTTTTATGGATCTGCAATGATTTGAAGCTGCAGCTCCCAAGTCATAGTTCAACACTCTAATCTCTACACAACAGTGGCTGCCTTAATATATGCTTAATCTGACCTACCCAGCACAGAACTGCTATCCAAAAGCAGTCCTATAGTTTGCAAAGTTCAAAGCCACTCTTTACCTAGCATTGTTTTTCTGGCAGCTCTAGCTCTTATTCCATTTTACCTGGTTGGTCTGTTTCTTCGTTCCCTGCTCCAAAAGGCATCTCTGTCTCTGAATCGGCCTGGACATCACACGAGTCTGACTTGCAAATAGGAAGTTCTTGAGGTAAAGAGTTCTGCAAAAATTACAAATTGATGATGTGAATGGAAATGCTTGTATAAGGAGTGGATTTACGCTACACAATTATATCAGTTTGATGCTACTCTCATGCCTCCAAGCAACAGAATCTTAGGGTTGTTACTGACATACCCTCTAACTTTTCACAGATGAAAACCAGGATACGTGTGCCCAAGCCACACCAGAAGCGTGGTCATGATGCAGAGGTTATTATCAGGAAAAATACACAGGCTAGCAGAGGCTGCAGCAGTTTACTTTTGCTTGAGCTGGAAAGGCTAAGATTCCAAACACCTTCTCTTCTGTCCAACCTGCTGTGTTAACTGGTAAAAACTGCTTTTGCACTTTGAATTCAGTTTGCAGCAGTTGAAGTCAGTCAAGGACAAAAGGGGAAATAGAAACTAGGACATTTTAAAAGCAGCTGAAAAAAAGCAAGAAAGCAGAGGATCAATTGGACTGTCCCTGCCAAACTGGGACAGCTGGAGGATTGACCCCAGTGATGTTCAACTGGCATGCAATACCTCACACTGTGAGTCCATTCCTATTTTACAGAAGAGATGGAGGGAGACAGTAATTGATGTGATGGAGCATATATTTTTTGCATAAGAAGTTCTGAGTTCATTTTTTACTTAAATGTTATATCACTACTAGACACTGAGTGTGGCCAAAGTTCCATTGGACTGTGGTGGGACATAAACATCCACCAATAATTTTATTTTGATACTCAGAGGGAAAAGGCTGCTGCTTATTCTTCCCTGGTTGCTCATGAGCAGCAAGAGATCCATTCCTGGGGAAGTTCTATCCTTGGCCACTTATTGGCTGCAGGGCTGTGCCCGAGCTTGTCCTTATACTACACATCTGTGGAAGATATAGCAGCTTTTACACCACCCCTCAGAAGAGTGAGATGCTTTCTTCTCTTTCCACAGGTACTCAGGAGCAGCTGGAATGTATCCAGGCACTCCTACTACCTTCACAGGTGTGGTTAGTGAAGACTTGGGGGAGAGCCTTCGCCTTGGCTGCTCCCAAGTTGTGGAATTCCCTTCCACAGAAGGTCTGGTTGGCCCTCTCTCTGCTCTTTTGTGTTTGTAAATTACAGTGGACCCTTGTTATATGCTGGGATTTGGTTCCAAGATCCCCCATATATAACAAAATCCATGTATACTCAAGTCCCATTAAATATAATGACATAGCTAAATGGTGTCCTTTATAAAAATGGAAAATCAAGGTTTGTTATTTGAAATGTATACTTTTTTTTTAACATTTTCAAACTGTGTATGCTTGAATCCATGTATAAAAAAATCTCTGTATAAGAAGAGCCAACTGTAGTTAGTTTAAATATATTTTAACTTGTATTTCAAGAGTTTTAAAAATTGTATCATGTCTTTCAAGGTGTTGTGCATCACCTTGGGTCCCACACCAGGAGAAAAGTGGGATACTAATTGATTAATTAATTAAAAATAAATTCTAGCCCAAACTCCCCAGATGTGTTGAGCTGAATCTCTCAGTATTTACTCTATCCTTCCCAGCCAGTACAACCATCATTTACTATTAAAAAGACATACTGTATATATTCATGTATACGTCTAGAAATTTTAGTCAAATAATTGACCCAAAAGACCTGAGTTGACTTATGCACAGGCCAATATAGGTACTCTAAGTACTGTACGTTAACACTTATTCTTAAAAAGAAACCATCCCCTGGTGTAAGGCAAAAATATAATCTGTCCTGGAGTCACTTTTCCTTTGTTACATGCCCCTAGATTTTATCCTCGACTAATCCATGGGTCATCTCAAAATCCAAAATTTTGACCCCAAAACTTGCCCTTGATTTATACATGAGGTCGACTTATAGTCAAGTATATAAGGTAATACATATTGTGGCAGTATTTGCTGGGCCAACCAAAGAGATAAAAAAAAATCTGTGCAAGGTTTGAGTTCTTTCTATCTCTTCATCAAGCAAAATGTTAAAAAAAAAAAAGGGGGGGGGGGAGCAGAAGATGGGGAGATATTATGCCTGAAGTCATGACCTCTGTATGTTGTCTCTGAGATGTAATGAAGAGAAAGATGTGACTTTATTGACTCTCAAATAGGGCTCACCATATTAAACGATGATATTAACTTTTACCTCAATGAGTCCCTAGGCTTGCTGGGAGAAAGAAAAAAAGATTAATGATATTTCTCTATTTAAATAAATGCATGTTTAATTATTTAACATGAAGATTAAAAATGACCTTCTATATTATTTTAAAGTGCCCTTTTGAAGTTATTCCCCCAGTGAAAATTCCTTTTGAAAAGCTCTACCTCCATCTGATTTTGGACAATTTCCCTCTCCCATTACAGCCTCATATAACACAGACTCCAGTGGTGAATATGTTGGCTCGACTCTTTAGAAATACTGTTTGAAGGGGAAAAAGCTGCCTTGAGTCCCAAAATTGGAATAAATGTGGGATATTACTACTACTTCTACTACTACTTCATTGGTAGCAAATGGAAAAAATTGTACAAGCCATTTGTAGCTAATGTACAGGTGGGGAATATTGAGACCACCTAATATTTTAGACTGCAATTTATACAATCCCTTATTATCTGTCATGCTGAATGGGCTACTACTTGTAGGCCATACTGTCTAGTGCAGTCCCCTAGATGTTTTGGACTTCAGCTCCCAGAATTTCTGACTGTTGGCCAAGCTGGCTGGGATTTCTGAGAACTGAAGTCCAAAACACATGTGAGACCAAAGTTTGGGGATTACTGTAGTGGACCAAAGGCTTGTAGTGGACCTTGTTTGCACAGATATGGCCATTGATAGAGTGTGTAATAAAAAGGAGCCCAGACTGCCTGGTAAGGATACGTTTGCTGGCAAACAGCCATGTAAATGGTGCAAAGTCATTAAATTAATTCTGAATAGAGTTGTCAGGCAGGCCAACACACTAGCAGACATAACTGAAGTGTCATTTAAAAACATAAGAAAGCAATCTCAATCTCTCTCTCTCTCTCTCTCTCTCTCTCTGTGTGTGTGTGTGTGTGTATAGGAAGGTGCTGGAAAAGAAACACAAGAACTTCTGGGGACAGATAGCTAGACAAACAGACAGAAAGAGATTTTCTTACTGGAGAGGCCACAATGTCCTGGGCTTTCGTGGTGCATTGCTCTGACTCTTTGCTTCCATGGAGCTGCTTAACCTCCTGAAGCCAGCTGGACACACAAGATTTCTGGAGAAAAGACTCTTCATTCCGGCCTTTGCTTCCAGCCTCATGATCTGTGAATTTCTGTTGCAAACTGGTCAGCTTGAGGTTCTCTCTTCCTCTCCTAGAATCGGATAGGTCTAGAGGTGCTTCAGTGAGATATTCCCTCATGGCCTCTGCCTTTTCTGCATGCTCCAGTTCTTCCCTATTGATCAAGAGGAATCTCCCAAGTGTCCCATTAGTAGAATCTTCCAAATAGGGTCTCTCCTTTTTTAATTCTTTGCCAACTCTTGCCAATGGGGAAGATAATCGACATTGGGTGCTCTCTAAACTGTCCTCCATTTTAACTTTACATTCTTGCTGCTGCTGTTGGGCCAATAAATAGTGGAGTTTCTCTTGATGATTAAGGAACTGGAGTCTGTTCTCCAAATGACGGTCCTTCATGTACACTACAGCACCAGGGAGTTCCAAGATGGTGGCCTGGTCCTCCCATTCATCCTGAGAACTTGTTTTGCCTCCTACATCCCTGGCCATTAGTAAGTGGTGTGGGAAACCACCCTCTTTGCTGGTGGAATTATTCCGGAGTCCAAGATGGCGCAGGGCAAAATGTTGGTTGAGGAGGCAGAGTTGCTCTTTTCTGCTAGCAAACTTCAGAGTCTCATAAGAGGAAGCAATTTCCTGGTAGTCTGGTTTGCTGGCTCTTAAATAACTAAAAAGAAAAAAAAAACCCCTATTATCTCCGTCATTCAAATATCTATCAAAAGTCACAGTATCAAATGGCTTAGTATGTATTCCATTTGGGGGACCCTTTCCCCATCTTTGTCAACATTTCTTATTTAGGCCAAGAAACGCAGAGGTGGTGATACTACTACCTAAGTGCTCCACCACAACCTCCAATCTTGATTCTGTGTTTTATTTTGTAGCACAGTGTGAAGCAACTATGCATTATCCCTTGCAGGCCAAATTTTCTCCAGACTTTGCGCCTCTTCTCAGGCACTAAAAGAAATCTTACTGCAGGTCTATTAGGAGACCTGTCAGAGAGCTATATGTTTGTTGTTGTGTTCCTTCAAGTCATTTCTGACTTACGGTGATCCTAAGGCAGCCCTATAATGGGATTTTCTTGGCAAAATTTGGTCAGAGGAGGTTTGCCTTTGCCTTCCTCTGAGGCTGAGAGAGAGTAACTTCTCCAAGGTCAACCAGTGGGTTTACGTGGCCAAATGTGGATTCTAACCCTGGTCTTTAGAGACCTAGTACAATGTTCAAATCACACTGGCTCTGAGAGCCAATAAAGGATGGAGGTGGTCCAAATTACTATGGTTTGGAGGCCAGAAGAGGGCCCAGGGCTCAGGTATGTTGTATATACCTTTGTCTTTGGGCTGTCACAACCCCACATCCTGTATTTTATGTTCTACTAAGAGCAGAAAAAGCAGGCACTGGTTGTGCCCAAAACAGATTGCAACCACCCTCCTGCCATCTTTGATACATAGAAACATGGCCTCAAATTACATAATGAATGCTGCAGGGAGAGGGAACTAGGACATTTCATAAACATTTGAAAAGTGGGATAATGAGGATTGATCCTATCAAACTGGGCCAAAAGCAAAGGGTCTCAAAATTTTGTATACCTGCTTTTAAACAAAAGTTGATGAATCAAGGAAGAGACAGCACTTGTTCCTGAAGGTGGCAATCCCTTGCAGCCTATCTATTCTTGGGATTACATTAGCTGATCTCCCGTTATGCCCAAATACTGTCTGATTCTGTTTCCAGATGTGCCTTTTGAGGAAATCAGTCAGACAACCAGGCTGTTCCTGAGATGTTCTCACTCACGCTTCAAAGCTGGGACTTTGATCAGGCTGAGGGGATGGTGGAGTTTCATTCGCATGGGGTGGGGTGGTATATCCTGGTCCATCTCTTTCCTGCAGGCAGGATCTTGAGCCAGGTTTCACTAATGCAATTGTTCCATGCAACTGATTTGCTATCTTCTGAGAACTCTAATAAAAGAGGAGAGATAGGAAGAAGAGAATGCTCCATTTCATTATTTCATGCTACAGGTGGATTCATTCATTCAAGCAAGCCATGACCCTGAGTTTGCAAGCACCTGAGCAACTCAGTTGATGACCAGGACTCATGGAGGTTTCCTATTCCTAGGATTCCCATAAGATGAAGTCAACTTGACAGAAAATAATACCAACAAGTCTGCCAGGACTATTAGCATGTTTTGGACTCTGATTAGAGATTCCTCACATATCTGATCAGAGATTTCACAGACATTTGACATGGAAATCTTACACAGAGGTGGAGACCCTTAGCCTTGTGAATGGGTTTGGCCTGCAATTCTTATCTGACCAAGTCATCTTATTATCCAATGGGGAGATTATGGGAATAGTAGTTCAAAATCCTCTCAGTTGAGTATCAGTGGAAAAGATCCTGCAAAGGCACCTAAACCAGCTCTCTGAACATTTATAGATTTTTTTGTAGCACTTAGATGTCTAGTGCAACTAAGGCGCATTACAGATGCACCAAAGGGGCATGCTAGGGTTAGGAAGGGGGGTGGTAGGGTTGAAAAGGGGCGTCACTTCCTGATGCCCCTCAAACCTAGTACGGACTGAGTCCGTACAAAATGGAGGCACCCGTCCACATGGGGGCGCCATTTTGACGTCACAGACGCATAGCGTCCGGACGTCACGCGGCAGAAGTGATGCGAGTGCGTGACTAGCGCCTCGCGGTGCCACTTCCGGGGCCCAGAAAGAAGACCATTTTGGTGCTTCTTTCTGGCTGCGCCTGGGAACTGCATGGTTTGGCTGCTGCGGTTCCCGGACGCAGCAACTGGCAGCGGTGCGAGACTGCCCGTTTTGGGCGGTCTGTAACGCGCCTAATTCTCTTCCACACTACATATTTATAGTGATCTGAATCCATTTTAACTGCCATGGCTTTATCCTATGAAATCATGTCAGTTTTGTGAGTTATTTAGAATTCTCAACCAGTGAGCTGTAGTGCCCCATTGTTGTTATTTATGCCTTCAAGTCATTTCTGACTTATGACAACCCTAAGGTGAACCTATCACAGTGTTTTCTTGCCCAGATTTGTTCAGTGGGGTTTGCCTTTGCCTTCCTCTGAAGATGAGGGAGTGTGACTTGCCCAAGATCACCCAGTGAGTTTCCATGGCTGAGCAGGGATTCAAACCCTGGTCTGCAGAAAAATAGTCCAGTGCTCAAATCATTATATCACACCTTACAAAACTACAGACCCCAGGAATCATTAGGATGCACCATGACAGTTAAAGTGGTATCTAAGTGCTATAATTCTGTAGAGTGAAAGAGGATGAAGAGTAATACTAAAAGAAAAAAAAAAGATTGTGTGATGTAAAAAGCAGAAATACACTCGTCTCTTCCCATTCGCTGGGGTTAGGGGCACAGGACCACTGTGAATGTGGAAAAAACGCAAATAACAAAAACATTACGTTTTTACCTAGAACAACTCTCTAGGAATCTCTAGCTTCTCCAGTGCAACTTTGTAGTCAACATCTGCCAGACATTGACCATAGAATTGTGCTGGAGGAGCTACAAATGCCTTGTGGAGTGTTCTCTCTAGGAATGTCTAGGTCCTTCATTGTGACTTTTGGTAGAGAGTTGTGTTGGAGGATCTAGATATTCCTAGAGAGAACATGTTAATAAAATCTGTGAATAATCAAAGCCACAAAAGGCAAAGCCGCAAATGTGGAGTGACGAGTGTAGAAATATTTGCACATATTTGATTATTGTATGTTCATGTTTCTAAAAGGCTAGTGTCCATGACAGATCATGGATTGAGACCTAGTCCTAAACTCTAGCCATTTGACAACAGGGATTCTACTTGTTTATTGCCCTTCTAGATGTCTTTGATTTCAATTCCTTTCAGCCCCACCCAGCTTGGCCAATGCAAAGGGAATGTGGGAGCTGAAACCCAAAGGTAGGGAAAGCCAAAGGTTCCCCACTCCTGATTTAGAGAAATTGTCCAAAGTATATTGGAAAGTGTGACCATAGTACAATTAATTGGGGTCTTTATTCTTGCATGTTTCTTTCTGATACCTACCTATTTACCTCTTATCCAGGTAAGCTCTCAACATAAGGTCAAGAATAAATTTTGATAGGAAAGACAGATATTAAATGTAACTCATCTACACAGATACAGAAATGTGATCCAATTTTAATGCTCATGGATCTGTACAGACAGGCCAAAATGAAATTGCTTTAGATCACTTTGGAGGTATGCTGTCTAAATGGCGCATGTGTCCTAAGTGGCCAGAAGCTATTCCAAATGTGTGGTCCAGACTGGAGCATGGCTTTGGCATGGATTCTGGCATCTTAGGGTGCACACATCATTTAAATAGCACACCTCCAAAGTGACCTGAAGCAGCTTTATTTTGGCCTGTCTGTACGGGCCCCATGGCTCCTTTCTACGGACTGCTAGGATTTTCAGTTTGGTGACATTTTTAGACTCATTTCCTATAGGGCAATATTGTTTTAATCCAGGGGAGGGCAGTAGTGCTCTCTAGCAGAGTAATCACTCTATGCATATCATACAAATCGTAAAATTCTGTAGGATGGAGATTTGGTAGTTAAAGTGGTAGCATACTGCTATTAACCATACAGTTAAGATAAATCCAAGAATGAACCAAATAGGGTTAGCTTACCATCTCAAAAACATGATCTCCATGGAGAATCGTGTTAGGAGAGATCCTCATACCTGGAGAACTTCTCTGTCCAAGGGACTGATCTAGAAATAGGAAAGATAGGTGCCACTGTCATATATTTAAAGTAATGCATGTTCAGATTTCTATACTTCATGCTCATCTAAACCTTTTCCTAGGTATAAAGGATTTGAGACAATCAAGGATTTCAGTCTTAACACCTGCAAGCCACAAAAGTGTACATGTTGGATAATTGTAGTCCAAAAAGTAACTTTTCAAAGCTCTATAACTGATAAGTGACACAGAAGATCTGTGTACACATTTAGATGACCTGACACATTAAAAAATAAAATAAAAGTAGCCACAGGGAGAATATAGAGAATTAGATTATGACTCTGGAAGGTGAGATGGGATGATAATCTTTTTCTACTTACATCACTTTTCAACTGAAATTCCCACAACAGAGGCTTTTGACTACAACTCTCACCTTTCTTTTCATTTTTTCCAATCCCCAATGTTATTTGGGATTGATGGGAGTTGTTGACCAAGACACCTGCAGTGACCCAGCTCAAAGAATGCTGTTTTGGAATAATAACATCAGAGGATCTTTGTAGGATGAGTCCAAAAGTCTAATTCTAACAGTGTCCTGACATATCTTTTGGAATAGTTGAAGTATGAGCCCTAGCCAAATTACTATGCTGGACTGTAGATCTGAGAAACCCATGGGACTTGTAGTCCAACCCCCCCACTTGCCAACCCTCACCTATGAGAAGCAGACCTCTTTCCCACCCACACCAAGTGGCATTTTTCTGTATAAACATGAGAGATGTCCATAGTTTCTCTGGAGGACTTTTAAATTATAGGTTGGGTCTGCTGTGGCCAGACATGTGTTACCAAGAGAGGATGTAGATTTACATATGTGAGTTTAGACATTTGCATAAATGTATGTTAATAGATTAAAAGTGAGAAATATTATTGGGACTGAAACAGAAATGTGATGCATCTTGAAATAATAGGGAAAACTGTATCAAGGAGCCCTTCACACCATGTAATGATAACACTATGGTTCCACTCTAATTGCCATAATGACATCCAAATTCTCAGCCACAGAGCAATTCTAATGCCTCACCAAAACTACAAAACCCAGGATTTCATAGCCATGGCAGTTCAAATGTAGTCATTATAATTGTGTAGTGTGAAAGAGATCAATTTTTTTTTTAAAAAAGCCAAACAATCTTGGGGAACTGATTAAAAACAAGGACCACCACCCTAAAACTGTGATTTGCAGAACCAAAGGCCTTGTGGAACAATAGTCTTGGCCACCTGACCAAAGCTCAGTAAGGATGGAGACAGACTTAACTCTCCTTAGGAGTGAGTTTGACAACTAAGATGCTGCTACAGAGAAGGTCCTGTCTCATATTGCTGCCAAGCTAGCCTCTCAGGGTGGTAAGACATGTGACAGGGTGGCACCCAAACTGCACATCCCAGAATTTCACAGGATGTAGCCATGGCAGTTAAAGTGGAATACTAGCTCTACAACTGTGTAGTCCAAAATGGTCCCAAGTGACTTGTGTGTCCATCAGGTTGGACTGCAGAATTAATTTAGTTTGACAACATTTTAACTGCCATGGCTCAGTGCTATGGAATTCTAGGATTTGTAGTTCTGTGAAATATTTAGCCTTCTCTGTCAGAGAGCTCAGGTGCTCCAACAAACTACAAATTGCAAGATTCCATAGCAGCTCAATGCAATTTGTAGTTTGTTGGCACACCAGAATTCTCTGACGGAGAAGGCTAAATATCTCACAAAACTTCAACTAGTTTTTTGTGGGTTTTTCAGGCTATGTGGCTGTGTTCTGGAAGAATTTATTCCTGCTGTTTCGCCTGCATCTGTGGCTGGCATCTTCAGACTACTGGTACAGTGAGCCTGCACCATACGCGGGCTCATTATAGGCAGCTTCCAGCTTACGCAGAAGCCGCTGGGGGATCAGGAGAATGGCACTGCATGGCGTGCACGAGCCCCATTATACCTAATGGGGCTTGAGCATACACACTTTTTGCCTTAAGTGGGGAATGGATCCCCTGCGTAAGGCAAGGGCAGACTGTACTACTATTACTACTAGTTTGCACTCAGGGTGAATATGCTCTGCAGAAATCATGCAGTTTGATGCTGCTCAACTGCATGATTTCTGTTACTTTTACACTTTGAGCTCAGTTTGCAGCAAATGAAATAAACAAAAGGGGAAAGTGGGAGGGAGGAAATAGAAACTAGGACATTTTGGAAGCAGTTTGAGAAAAGGGACACAGAGGATCAATCAGGAGTAGACTGCTCCTGCCAAATCAGGGAGTTTGGAAGCTATGGAATTCTGGTCAGGTCCCAATCAGAGAGCGTTTTCCTGTTGTCCTGGAGATTCTGATGGGAAAACTATAGATCTATAGATCAAACTGGATCTAGTGTCAGAACAAGGCTCCTCTCAGTGGACAGCTGAGTGGCTCACCATACTTGTCTTCTGCTTCTTGGTTCGGTGTTTTCTCAGTGCTGGATTTTCTGGTCCGCATGGACAGCAAAGGAAGAGGTGATTCTGGGGTGGAGTTTCCCTCTCTGAGTAGCCCTTTGAGAGCTTTTGGTCTGTCCCTGTTGCAACACAAAGGAAAAGAATAAATAGAAAGAAGAAATGAGAAGTGGAGGAGTAAGTAGCAAAAGTTGATCATTAAAAAGTAACAGCACCTTTCCATTGCAGTAACAATAGCCCCAAAGAATAAACAGTAAAACATAATATAAATCCTAAATAAAGACTCCTAAAAATAAATACAGTAAAAATGCTGGCTGATTAATTTTTAATTGGGATTAAGAGAGTAATGTAGGATAATAATGTAGTGAAGAAAGCTAACAGGGGGACAATATGTAACGTGATGCTCCAGAAACCATAGCCTGCTAAAAAGACAAATCAGTGGGTCCAAGAGCTAATTAAGCCTGAAATCACAATGGCTTAACTGAGACTTGTGTATTTTGGACATATCATGAGAAGACATCACTCACTTGAAAAGACCATGATGCTTGGTAAAGTAACAGATAGTAGCAAAAGAAGAGGAGAGTACTACAGGTGGATAAACTCAAACAGGGATACTATGGGCCTGAGTTTACAAGACCTGAGCAAGGCTGTAGATACCAGGGTGACTGGGAAGTCTCTCATTCATAAGGCTACCCTGAGTCAAAATTGACTTGATGACAAATAACAACAGCAAATGTAGGAATCTGAAATATTTCCTTTGTTATTGTTGCTGTTGTTGTGTGCCTTCATGTCTTTTCTGACTGATAGCAACGCTAAGGTAACCCTATCATAGGGTTTTCTTGGCAGAATTTGTTCAGAGGGGATTTGCCCTTACCATCCAAAGAGGCTGTGAGAGTGTGACTTGTCCAAGGTCACCCAGTGGGTTTCCATGGTCGAGTGTGGATTTGAACCTTGGTCTCCCAGCATCCTAGTCCAACACTCAAACCATTACACCACACTGGCTCTCTACTGTGTTATAACTGAGCAGCTGTTGATCTTCAGGCCAGATGCAAACCAAAGGAGGGCCCCTGCCTTTTTAATTGTTGTTTAGAAGAGGAAAATGAAGCAGGCAGAGCTTGCATGCCAAGTTAAACCTGTTGGATTGCCCTCTTTTATATAGGCAGGCTGAGCTTTCCCTTCCCATGCTGCTGGGCTTGTTTTGATGCTTTATATGTTGCTCACTTTCTTCTTCTTTTCCCCTTGAATTTAAAATGGCAAAGTCTTTTATAATTCTCAGCACTCTTTTGCAATCTATGAAATAAGATTAAAAATAGCTACATCTCTATTCTCCCTTTACTAGCAGGTAAAGACCCTTTTTATTTAAACAAGCATTTGATTATTGATTGCTTGCATAAGGGTCTTGTTATGGAGGGCATGGCTTGCTGTATTTTTATATTTTATATTTTTGAATGATTTTATACTTTTTAAATTGCTGGTGTTTTAAAGTGATAGCTTGTTTTGTGTGTGAGGCTCTCAGTTTTAAGATCCTCAGTGAATGGTTTTCTCTAAGGACATTTTCACATGGGATGCAACAAGCGTCATTAAAACATGATTAAAATGTGGTAATAGCATGATTGGGGGAAAGATTATCACACCACTGTGCACTTCTTCTGTTCGTGTCCCATGTGTAAACTGTAATGGACGCATCATTGGGTAATAACGGGAATTTCTGTTATTAACCAGTGATGTGTCTATTACAGTTTACACTAGGATGTGAATGGGAGAAGCACACGAGGGTGTGATAATCTTGCTCCCAACCATGCTATTACCACATTTTAATTGTGTTTTATTGATGCTTGCCTCCTCTGTGTGATAGTCTTGTAAGTCCCATCACTGCCACAGGTTTGGTTGGGGAAGACATGGGAGGCAGCCTTCAGGATTCCCTCCTCCCATATAATCTGCCCCATGCAATCAGGTCCTCTGGCGAACATTTACTCCAATTAGACAGGACTAGGTTGGCAACAGTCTGCCAGAGGACTTTTTCTTCAGCCACCCCAAGACTATGGAATGACCTGCTAGAAGAGATTCAGCAGCTGAATACACTGTCCAAATTTAAAACAGCACTGAAGACTAATCTCCTCTGGCAGGCCTATCTAGAGGATTTCTAAATTGTGCGTTTTAAATGATGAATTTTAAATGTGGATAGTTTTAACAAGTGCATATCTTATTTGTCCTTATTTGATGTGTGTTTTAATTGATATCACTTTTTAATTGTTGTTCCCCGCCTTGATCCATGGGGACAGATGGGTAATAATAATAATAATAATAATAATAATAATAATAATAATAATAATAATAATAATAATAATATGTTGCCTCCCACTGAAGGCTGGCCTCTCTCTCCTCTCTTTCTGCAGGTAGGTAAAGACCTTATTTACCCAGGCCTTTGACTGTGAACTGTACATTGCAGAAGATCTTTCAATTGGGGTGTGCAGTATTTATTGTTGTTATGTTTTAACTGCCTTTTAATCTATGTTTGTGCTTTTAATATGGTTGCAAAAGATCTTTTAATTGCTATATTGCTTCTCACTGTTATGTTTTAACTGATTTTAAAACTGTGTTAATGTTTTTAATATGATTGTTTATTTAAATTGCTTTTGAACTTTTGTATTATCTATTGCTTTTACTGCACATGGTTTTAACTTGTAATGCTAGCCTTCCCTGGGTCCCATAAATAAATAAATAAATAAATAAATAAATAAAATGCTTTAACTTTTTTTTCATCAGGTTGTAATCTATCTTGGAAAATGAATGTATGTAATTATGAAAGAGACCTCAGCTACATGAGCTCAGGCATGTATTCTGAAATGGTGCAGCTGAGATATCTGGTGTTGTCCAGTGAGACGCAGGTCTCACTTCTCTTGAAATTAATTGTGAAGAAATTTAGCAGTTCTCTGGCTTTCTTGAACTGATCTTAGCTTGAACTGGCAGGACTGCAACTCTTTTTTGAGGGCTTTTATCTGAAGATGTAGGCTCCATAGAGACAGGCCAAAATAAAGCTGCTTCGGGTCACTTTGGAGGTATGCTGTTTAAATGATGCATGCATCCTAAGAGGCCAGAGGTTGCACCAAAGCTGCACTCCAGTTCTTAGTACTGGATCGTGGCTTTGGCCCAGCATCTGGACTCTTAGTATGCATGCATCATTTAAACAGCATACCTCCAAAGTGACCCGAAGCAGCTTTATTTTGGCCTGTCTCTATGGGGCCGTAGTTTCCTGGAACAAAGCTGAGGGGATGAGGTAATGCCTTTCCCTTTTGTCTACCAAGTGCCAAAGTACCAAATCCATCAAGAAAAGGAATTTGGTGGTGGCCCATCTGATATTTCCTACCCTCCAACATTTCACAGATGAAATGTGGTACACTTGTGACTAAGCAACATCAGAGTGTGGTGAAGATGTCAAAAGATATAAATGGGGAAAAACACACAAGCTAAGAGAAGCTGCAGCAGTTTGCTTTTGCCTGAGTCTACAAGGAAGGACAAGAGTCTACCATTTCCTCTCTATTTTTGCAGTTTGAACCCAGTTTGCAGCAACTGAAATAAGCTGAGGATAAAGGAGGAAAGTGGGAGAAATGGAGAGAAACTGGGACATTTTAAAAGCAGCTGGAAAAGTGGGATGATAGAAGATTAATTTGAATTAATTTGACCCTGCTAAATTGGGACAGTTGGGGGATATGCTGTTTTCAAAAGGTCTGCAATATTGGATTTGACTAGGAAAAATTGGAAACACCAAGTAATAAATAAAAATTAGAAGAACATACTCAGTTCCACCGAGCATCTTCAGTTCTTCCTTCAGGCTCTTGTTCTCCTCTCTCAGCTTATTCATTTCATTAGCTGTGACAAAGAGAAGAAAGCACATGCTTAGTTAAATGACAGATACAGTATAGGTGGTGATGAAAATGTGTGTTTCATACACCATAGACTAAATACCAGGCTGACCCTCATTAAAGCCAGCTCAAAAGAATTTCAGGTTATTTCTTTTATTTTTTTAGTTTATACACTGTTTTAATCCCAAGTGAGATCTAAGTTACCAAAGGTGCAATGATTGTGTAGTATGATCAGAGGAAAAGTCTACTTCAGAGGACAATCTTGTATATAAGGAGCTTTTATTCCTTAGATGGGCATATCTTCTGCCAGAAACTGACCAAACCTGTATTGTAAGGCTCCTGTGTTTCCTTGGACTATACCTGTGGTAGGCAATTATGGCCTGCCAATGATTCTGGGCTACAGCTCCCATAAACTCTCACTCCTGGTTATGCTGGTTATCCTGTTTGGGCTGCTGAGATTGGTAAGGCAAAACATCAGGAACACCATCATTGTCTACCCTTGGTAATGACTGTCTTCTACATGTTAAGTCTCCTTATCTGAAATGGTTGGGACCAGAAGTATTTTAGATTACAGCCAGCCCTTCTTATACACGGATTTTTTATACACGGATTCAAGCATCCACAGTTTGAAGATTTTCAAAAAAAGTATAAATTTCAAATATCAAACCTTGATTTTCCATTTTTTTTTATAAGGGACACCATTTTGCTATGTCATTATATTTAATGGGACTTGAGTATCCATGGATTTTGTTATTCACGGGGGATCTTGGAACTAAACCCCAGTGTATAACAAAGGGTCCACGGTATTTCAGATTTTGGAATACAGTACTTGGATATGCATAATGAGACATGAACTGGGGACGACTCATGACCAATTAACAATAAACAACAGATGAGATATATTGGAGATGGGACCCGCGTCTTTTTTTTTTTCATTTGTTGAAAATGAACATTTATTAATGGTCTTATCTGCTCTGCAGAAATACAGTCAGCCTTCCTTACCCATGGTTTTTTTTATCCACAGATTCAAGCATCCACAGCTTGAAAATATTCAAAACAAAACAAAACAAAAGGTATACATTCCAAATAGAAAGCCTTGATTTTCCATTTTATACAAGGGAAACCATTTTGCTGTGTCATTGTATTTAGTGGGACTTGAGCATCCACGGATTTTGTTATCCATGGGGGTCCTGGAACCAAACCCCAGTGGATAACAAGGACCCACTGTAATACAGTTTGACACCACTTTAGCTGTCATGGCTCAGTGCTATGGAATTCTGGGATTTGTATTTTTGTGAGATGTTTAGCCTTCTCTGTCAGAGAGCTCTGGTGCCAAAACACACTACAGATCCCAGGAGGAGTGTCAAACTGCATTAGTTCTGAAGTGCAGACATAGCCTATATTTCATATTCACCTTATACACATTGTCTGAAGATAATTTGATACACAATATTTTTAAATAATTTTGTGTATGAAATAAAGTTTGTGTACACTGAACCATCAGAAAGCAAAGGTGTTACTGTCTCAGACACCCATGTGGACAACTTTGGAGTATTTTAGATTTTGGAATTCTGGATAAAGGAATACACAGCCAGAATGGAAAATTTGCCTAAAGAGAGGAAGACTGTGACCAATGAAACTCATCTGCTCAGTCTGCTGTCTAAGTATTAAATGCTGATGGACAGGAAAGTCAAGCTTCCCGCTGCTCTCTCTTCTTGCAGTTAATTTTAAACTGGATTTGGACAGACCTTAAAATGGAAAATTGTTTTTTTTTTTATAACGCAGGGGACACATGGCTATGGTGAAAGTCAGTAGATTTCCATTTTGGTGAAAATCACCTGGTTTGAATGCTTCTGTATTCCCCTCCTCAGAGTTTGGATAATTTCCTTTATTTAGACCATAACCCCCAGAATCTCCCAGCCAGCATGGCCAGTAAGTCCAAGGAAACAATTATTTGCAAGCTCTCTGCTCTCTCCCTCAGACCTTCCTCTCTCCAGTTTCTCTATGTTTTAATCCATTTCATTCCTTTCCTTTATCTTTCTTATTATTAGTCTCCTGTTTACTATGTTCCGTGAACATGCCAGTTTGAGACAAGAGGAAAGGAAAACAAATACTGAATGTTTGGTATCATAACATTGCATAATTCTTGCTAAATTCAAGCTTTTTTTCAAGCATAAAATTTCTCACTTTTTTTAAATGACTACTGTGAGCATCAATGTCTGGCTGCTAGAGGCTTGAAAAGAGTCTGTTGTACTCACTGAGGATGAAGATGTGTTGAAGACTTTGGAAATGGGCTTTTCCAAACTCATGTTGCTTTTTCTTGGCAAGTTCTTGGGTCACTTGACACCTGTCGCAGAGGCCAGCTCGCAACCTTAAAAGTAGATCAAGACAAACGGAATATGTTTAGCCCAATAAGGCCATACAGAAACACCCTCACAGAGTCCTTCCATCTATATCTGATGTTTAGGTTGTGAGTATTATTGCCTATGTTGCCAAAAGAACAACATGCATGCTATACTCCCCAAACGCCTCAGTTTGGCAATGACAGTCCCAATTAATCAGGAGAAACCCAAGGTCTGTGACAGGTTTCAGAAGCCAGCTTGACATATTTTGTCAGATTGTCAAGGGTTAAAGTCAGCACACTGACATATATCTCAGTTCCGATCCACCCATTACATTTCAGGAGGTACAGATCAGGTTGGTCTGTACTGGAATTCTCAAAGATTTTCATTTCTCCAGCATCCCTGATAGCGATCAGGAATAGGTGATGGTGGACCTGATGGGAAGAAGAAAAGGTTTAGTAGGACTAGCTGGAGAGCATAGAAATCCATTTACCTGTTTTCCAACACTTTCACATTTTCTTTAAGGGCCTTCTGCTGTTCTCGGAGTTGGTGGTTTTTAGCAAACAGCTCTTCAATTCTCTGGGTCTCTCTAATTTAGAGTGAGAACAAGAGGCAGAATGAGAAGGCTGGTCAAATACTGCTACCTCCAACCAGAGACCTTACTTCTCATATACACTATTATTAACTTAGGCAAAGAATAGAGTAGGCTAAATTCTACTTTACAGAGGGCAATTCTTTACTTGCAGATGTTCATGGGCCCCAATACAGGGAGAGCAAAGAGGGAGTCAATTCCCTGTAGACGGGGGTGGTGGGGGGCTGAGCCCATTCTGAAATGATCAGGCAAACTGTACCATGGAAATTGCAATGCTGTTGAATCTCATTAGGAACTGATAAAATACTCTCCAAATGTCCATATTTAGCAGCAGTCCTAATTAATACTCTTATCATCCCAGTTTTTCCCCCTCCTACTATCTCACTTGGTCTTTAGCTTACTTCAGTTGTTGCAAATTGAGTTCAAAGTGCAATAGTAGTTTGCATCCAGCTAAGTCAGCTGGGGGGAAAGGAGAGGTGGGATGGAAGCTTCCCTTTCCTGCTAGGTTCAGGCAAAAGCCAACTGCTGCAGTCCTTCCCAGCCTTTGTGCTGTTCTTTATTCATTACTTTTGCCATCTTGGGACAGTCTGATATTGCTTGGCCACATGTGTCCTGGTTTCCATATGTTGGAGGGCATGTAATAAGAACTAAATGATCAAGTGCACACACGCACACACACACACTCAAAATTAATGCACTGATTGTAGTTGAAGCTTTCTAGGTGACATACATCTATCCTTTGCACATTTGCTTGGGAGTAAGTTATGACGAACATTTGAAAGGGACTTCTAAGCAGACATTGTGCTTGGAACAATCTTTCAATGACAGAATGAAAATGAATGGTAAAAGTAATTTGCCCTTCTCCCGATGTTTGAAGCAAGATACCTCCTTACCTGATTCTCTACACCTCAAGCTTAGTGGAGATACATGTTTTTGTATTTTCTTTGAGAACATTAAGTGGTTGTTTCTATATCATCGGACATATATCTCCAAAGATTTTGCTTTTAAAATAGTGTAGTGGAGGATGGATGTGATAGGGGACCGCATAGGCGCTTTTGCATCCTCTTAACAGGCTCTAACCGATTTTTCAGTTTTTTATTTACATTTTGAAATATTTCATTTATTTTCTCATTGCTTTTTTGTTTGTTTTTTTGCCTCAGTTCATTGCTGTTATTTTAATGTCACACATCCTGGTTTTTTTTTTTTTAAATGTACCCTGAAGTAGGTAAAATGAATCAATGACTTTCCTGGCAATTTCCAGCCCCCTTCCTACATCTTAAAAACAGTTCCAGCATCCCTGAAGCTGTCCTCTGTTTCAAGGGCTACCAAGCACAAGTCTGGCTTTATGATAAAGGACTATGAGGAGGAAGAATTGGACTTTCAAGTTGGTCATGCACAGTTGGCGCCCCAGTCATGCTCGTTAATTATGGTGAAATGTATTACATTTCTATCTGAGCATTGTTACAATTACTAAGCATATAAGTTAGCACATACACTTTTACATACATGCAAATATTATATAAACTGGTGTCCTCTTTTTTGACCATGTGTAGATAGTTACTCTTAACAGACAGCCTAGTAAAGGTTGACAGGACATCTAGGCTGGAAAAAAATGCTTAGAAAAGAGTCACTGGAAAAGCGTGTCTTACAGTGATAGGAATAGTAGGAGCTAATTTAGATCCAGTCAGGATTGTAGGTTTGGTGGCAGTTTCAGTATGAGCCACATCAGTGAGGCATATGCTACATGTCACAGAGGGTGGGTTGCAAAAGTTGTATGACAGAGATTTCTGGTTCATGTGTTGTCTCCTGTGCCCCCTGGGCTAGCCCTCTGCCAAGTCCTGTGAGAAAGTAAATTTCAGCTGCTAGTCAGGTCATCTTCTATAAAGAGAATTGAAAGAAGGTACCATCTTTGCCTCAGGTAGGGTTGCCATAAGTCAGGACCTCCAAACCGGGACAAATGTAGGACAAATGTAGGACAAATTTTTTAAAAATGGAGGACATGCGAAAAAATTGGATGGTTTTTAAAAAATGTTAATATAAATGCATGTTTCTTAGGCATGATCAAAATGGAGGACATTTTGGCTTTATTCCTACACAGATGACAGAAATGTACTTCCCTTTCTGGCCAACCCCCTCTCCCCCCATTCCAAACAGCACATTTGGGCATTGAACATGGCTTTATTTTAACATTGCCTCTTGCATATTTCAGAGGCTTATTGCATAACCAAACTCTTTGAGTTTCACACTGAACATGGGTTCACATGGCTATGCATATTGAACATGTCAAGGTGGTTTAACAAGAAGTGGATTTGCCCTCGGTTTCAGGTCTTGCAGCAACTATACTTCTCAGAAGTGTGTACTTGGTCAAGGTACTTTGGTTTTCTTTCACTGCGCATGAGTTTGTAAAAATCACAGCAACTTACATTGGCCATACCTCTGAAGCTGGCTGATATCAATATCACCATCATCATCATTATCATCATCATCATTGTTAAAGCAGATCTTTTAGCATTAAAAGCACCGAAAATACACAGAAATGCACTTTGGAAAGTCACACTGTCTCACCTTCAGAAAAAGTGAGTGCATGCCTCAGAAATTGACTGATATCATCATCATCATCATCACCACTATCATTGTTAAAACAAAGCAGACCTGTACAAATGGAATGGAAATCCTCCTCCTCCTCCTGCTACTCCTCCTCCTCTTCTTCCTCCTCCTCCTCCTCTTCCTCCTCCTGCTCCCTCCTCCTCCTCCTCCTCCTCTTCCCTCCTCCTTCTCCTCCTCCTTCCTCCTCCTTCCTTCCTCGCTCTTCCTCGCTCTTCCTCCTCCTGCTACCTCCTCCTCTTCCTCCTCCTCCCGCTACTCTTCTTCTTCTTTCTCCTCCTCTTCCTCCTCCTGCTACTCTTTCCTCCTCCTTCCTCCTCCTCTTCCTTCCTCTTCCTCCTCCCTCCCTTCTCCTCCTTCTTCCTCCTCCTCCTCCTCCTCCTCTTCCTCCTCCTCCTCCCCCGCTGGTCGCTGCTGCCTCACTGGGCCTGGGCCGGCCCATGTGGGGACCACAGGAGGAGCTCCTCCTCTTGAGGCTGGCTGGCCAATGGGGACAGACTGGAGCTCTAACAGACCGCCCCCTGCCAGCAGCCATTGGCCAGCCAGCCCCAGGAGGAGAAACTCCTCCTATTTAGCCCTGCGTGCGGCCCTGCAAGCGCGCGCAGGGTAACAGGCGGCAGCGGCGGAGTGCTGCATACAAAACAGCACAAAGGCCGCAGGAGCAGCCGTGTGCAACGGCCAGCGCAGCTGCCGCCACCACCAGCGGAGGCAGTGGACCTGGGGCAATCCCGGGTCCAGGAAGAAACTGGCACGGGGCGCCCCCACCTGGTAAAAAAGCGGGATTGTCCCACCGGGGGGGCGGGATATGGCAACTCTAGCCTCAGGTAGCAAAATGTCTTCAGTCAACCTCGGGCAGCTTCTGTCCTCCCATGTCAATTGTCCTGGCACTTTATGAATGAATAGACCAGCCCTCATTTTCTAAAACAATCTAAGTTCAACCAGCATGTGATAAAATATCTGCTTTACTCACCGAGATCTTTCACTGGTTAGTTCATTCAGCTGGGTTTGCAGAGCTGAAAGAATTTTTTTAAAAATGTTTCAGTTTAGAGATTGTGGATCATTTCCCCATGTTGCCTGATTCCCTAACAGGTAAGTGATACTTCCAAAGAGCCTTATCGCATTAGAAAAAAAAGCTGAATCAGAGCCGGAGAATAGTGGCTTTTTCCTTGCCTCTCTACATGCTATCGAACCACCTCAGTTCTGTTCTCAGAGGAGATCATTGTAGAAGCATTCCTTTTGCTATGCTGGAAAAGTCAGTTTAACAAAAGGCATGCTTTTACGATTGTCTCTCTTGGGAAGGAGAACGGAAGTGCTACAACAGCGCATGGAGAGGCAAGAAGAAAGCTGCTTCTCTCTGGCTCCTTTTTGGCTTTCTTTTCTCATAATTTAAGATAAAGTAGCTTTAATTGAGGTTGCCAAATGGTATTTTCAGTTGAAAATCATAACTGCAAAATGACTTACTAATACAAACTGAGCTACACTTATGCAATGTAACTCTACAGCCATACAGCTACATGGTGCAGGTGATACACTGCCTGTCTGCTGATTACCAGCATTGAGAAACCAAATGTGTATCTACCATTGTGTCTGCTTATTGTCCTATTGTGCAATGGGAAGACACAGTGGCTATTTCTGCAATCTTTGTGAATCAAGTGGAATAATGAAGACACTAAGAATTAGTTATGCACCAAGAATGCAGAAAGCCTGATAGGTAACTTTGTACCAATCAGCCTAAATCTGTTTTATAAGGCTGTAATGATACTAAAATGTTAAGGGATGTACATTATACCTATTTGGAGAGATGAGAGATCAAAATTGTGATAATTTAATATTTCTTTATTTAAAATATCTTGTTTCTGACAATGGACTCTGGGGTGTTTCAGTGCAGAGTCTTCCCCAATCTGGTGCCCTTGAGATGTTTTGGCTTACAATTCCCCTGATTATCAGTTATAAAAGATAAGCCTGATGGGAATTGTAGACAGAGGTGGTGTCTCCATGGACCAGAATATTCTGGGAGCAGCCTGGAATATTCTGTCCCTTAAGATGCTCCAATATTCCTAGGGTTATCTGGGCACTCCAGAGCAATGGCGGGTAGCTGTTCACACACACATCCCACTGTGCTGCCTGCTACCACCACCATGGGTTGTTCCTTCTGAGACTAAAAGCAATATGCCCAGCCATGATTGCTTTGGTGGTGGTGGTGGTGGCAAGTGGCAAAGTGGGACATGTTGTAAACAGCTGCCCGCCAGTGCTTTGGAAGGCTCCGGAAGAACCAAAGTTAAAGATGAGTTTTAAAAAATCAGTGTAAGGTGGTGGTGGTGGGGGGATATATGATGGGTTTGCTGCTGAACTGAACTGCTGAACTGGTGCGATATATCATCTGGATATATCGCACCAGAACTTGGCATGAGGATGGGAGGAGGATGCGGCATTTGGCCTATGTGGACATGGCCTAATAGTTCTGGAGGGCACCAGATTGGGAAAGGCTGAATCCTATACTGCTGTCATGTTAGCTTTGAGCATGTCTATTTCCTGTACTGAGCTCAGTTCTTATGGTCAATTGTTATTCTTGAAAAGTCTGTTAATGGAAGCCAGCATTTAAACATTGCAGATTTCAGATTTGGTCTTACCATGTACTTCTTTCTCGTGGATTTCCCTGAGTTTGTTCAAGAATTCTGCAAAATTTTCTGCAGCCATATTCGGTCTGTTTTCACATGGGGTGTGTGTGTGAGATAAACCTCCTTGGTCAGTTTTTCCCTCCACCGTTCAGTCTGTAGTATAAAAGTGGAATGATAAGTGTAGTGAGTAATATTGGTCTAGGAAGTGTGTACTGTTTTTAACACTGTGATACCCTCATACATGAGGGCCAGAATGATTTAGTAGTTTGAGTGTTCGACTCTGGTAGATCAGGGTTCAAATATCCTCTCAGTCATGGGAACCCATTTGTGGCAGACATAGGGACACTTTTGCTTTCTGATGGTTCAATGAACATAAACTTTGGACTTTGTCACATGGGGGGACGAAATTGGGGGGAAATCGGCAGGTTTAAACAGTGATTATTCTGTGAAAATTGCATGATTGTGATTAAGATTTTCACACACATCACAATTAAAGCATCATTATCCAGTGAATAATCCAGGCAATAATATTGCTTAAACTCCAATAAAGTTCTGTTTTGCAAAATGAAAATGGAATGAAATAAAAAATTTCAGCCAGCAAGCCCTAAATTTTAAAAACAACTTTACAGTTGTCTCAAGATCAAAAGAATAGCTGGGCTGTTTTGTTTTGTTTTTCCTACATAGTTAATAATCCTAATGTACAGTTCCTTGGTCTTGCTATCCATAGCATTATAGAAACAATTTACAATGCATATTTTAAGTGACCTTCTTTTATGACTACAGTGGTACCCCGGGTTACGAAATTAATTTGTTCCGCCGCCGCTTTCGTAACCCGAAATACTTCGCAAGCCGAAAAACCCATAGGCGCTAATGGGGAAAAGCCGCGATTTCGTGTGAAATAGCGCCGAAAAGCACCAAATTTTTTTTCGTAACCCGAAATAACCTTCGTAACCCGGAACAGTTTTTTTAAATGGATTTTTTTCGTAACCCGGAAATTTCGTAAGGCGGCGCATTCGTATCCCGGGGTACCACTGTATTTAAAATTTTTTAATGTATAGGATCATTGATAGCCCATGTTCCTGTTTTGACAAAACCATTCAAACGAGTAAAGAATCAGACTAAAATTAAAATCAGAAAATGTATGGTCTTAATCCAATCCAAACATATGCACATCCAAATTCTTTACAATCAAAGAGTGATCGATAGGGGGATAAAATCTTTTCCATGGACAAAATTCAGGTATCGATTTTACTAAAAAAAGACTTATTGACTGGTTTCCTCAAGAAAGATTTTTGTTCACCAAAAATGAATAGGAAAAGGGATCTTTACAAGCCTGACATATATTGTTCGGGGCTAGTGGAGGAAGAAGGATTATGTTTTAAGCCACCCACTTGTCATAAGCCATTATTGCATTTGCACAAATGCCCTTTAAACACACCTGCCCTTAATCATGACCCTTCAGTGGTGTTTTATTTCCTTGGTGATTTTCCAAAGGTGTCATTAATCGGACGCTTTGCCAGTTCTATTCAGAACCAGTGGCAGAGTTCAATGGGAAAGGTTTTTATGAGGACATAGCTTTCCAGGAAGCTCAAATTGCATTAATACCTGTGGCTGTAACCCCTCCTTCAAAATACTGCTGGTTCTCTAAAGGTGAGACATGCATCACTAGGTCCAGTATGTTTCTTAATCCCCACCCCCTTCAGAATTATTCAAAATTTTGCAAAACTCAGAGATGTATTGATCTTGCTAAAGGGCTCATCTTTGTGATATTTTGGACAGGTATTTCCCTGAGCTTCTTCACTTCTGAATTAAATTGCTGTGTAACATTAGACAGAGAAGTAATTTGATAGCTGGTTGCTACACAGATACAATGACTCTCATGATCTGGGACATATTCAAGCCAAAAAACTGAAAGAACAAACATTGGGCCTGGTCAGAGCTTCCAATAGTTACTTTTTGGAACACAGTTCCCAGAATCCTCTAGCCAGTATAACCATTGTTCTGGGAATTGTAGTTCAAAAATAAACTTTGCCGAGCTCTGACCGTGGATCAAATATTGATCAGAACAGAGACTGCAGAAGAAGAAATCTGAAGATTAGAAATGGGGAAGGCAGCTATGAAAGAACCAGAAAAGATCGTAAGGAGTAAAGATATACAACTAAGCACTAAAATTAGAATCATACAAACCACTTATTCCCCATCACCATTTATGGATGCGAGAGCTGGACAGTGAAGAAAGCAGATCAGAAAATCAATGCATTTGAGATGTGGTCCTGGAGAAAAGTGCTGAGGATACCATGGACAGCCAAAAAGACAAACAAATGGGCCCTTGAACAGATCAACAGATCCCTGGAACCAAGATGACCAAACTGAGGCTGTCATACTTTGGCCACATCATGAAAAAACATGACTCATTAGAAAAGACAATAATGGCAGGAATGGTAGAGGGCAGAAGAAAGAAAGGCTGCACGCTAGATGTATGGAGAAGTCAATTGGAGAGGTCACAGGCATGCATTTGCAAGACCTGAGCAGAGCAGTGGAGGACAAGTGATCTATCTTGGAGATATTTCATCCACAGAGTCACCATGAGTCAGGGTTGACTCAAGTGGAGTTAACAACAAAGCTTAAATACCTTAAAGGCCTAGCTGATCTTAAAAGTTAACAGGGTCAGTCCTAGTTAATACTTGCATGGGTGACAGCCTATGAATACCAGGTGCCGTACACGACATTTCAGAGGAAGGAACTGGCAAAAGTATCTCTGAGTATTCTTTGCCTAATTCATGGGGTTGCCATACGTTGACAGGCAACTAGAAGGCACATGCACACAAACTGAAAAATGATAGTATTTGAAAAGGAAATCTGGTAAGCTTGTGAACAAAAAGGGGATCACTGTTTTTATAAAACACCAAGGAAACAAACAGGCAAGTGTTTTCTTTAATGATATCAAGAAATTCTCAAATGCAGTTCCTTTTATTCATTCTTTCTATTTTCCCTGATGCATATCCTTTTCTCTAAACCAGCATAACAGGATCATAAGATGGAAGAGAAACAAATTATCTCTGGAAATGAATTGCACTGATGAGATCAGTGCATACTTTCAACCTCTCCTGAGCGATAATGGGTCAACTCTCTTCCACTTTATAGAATGATCATGCAAATAAAGAGAATTTATGAGTTCTGGGCATGAGGCAAATAATAAGGTTCTTAATTGAGTTGGCCTTTGTCTTAAGCATTATTTAGAAGGAGGGTGTCAGAAGGGTGCAATATGACACTTCAGGAAAAAAAGCCAGGCTCTTGTCTTGCTAACTGTCTAACTTCAAATGGATCTTCCCCTCTAATGGAGACTATTAAAAAGCAAACTGTTTTAAAAAGAAATCCTGTGCCAACTCCTGTTTTTGTAGAGAATAAGTGAAAACCTAAAGTGACAGAGCCCGAGCCCTCTCTTTTGTTATACTGGAGTCACATTAAGAAAAAAGAACCCAACATAAGCATATGGAGATGAAGAGGTGGGGTGATATATTTTGAGTATGTATCCACATTGCATAGTTACAGCACTTTGATACCACTTTAACTGTCACAGCTCCATCTTTTGGATTCCTGTAATTTGTAGTTCCATAAAGGTTCTTAGAATTCCCTACAAGAAAGTTTTATTGCTCAAGGGATACAATAGAAAGTTTTCAACATCTTTCTTGTGTTTTGTTGTTGTTGTTGTTGTTGTTGTTTTGTGCCTTCAAGTTGTTTCCAACTTATGGTGACCCTAGGGGTTTCATGGGGTTTTCTTGGCCAGATTTGTTCAGAGGTTTGCCATTGCCTTCCCCCGAGGCTGAGGGGATGTGACTTGTCTTACAAAACTACAAATCCAAGAATGGAGATTTGGTATATAAAGTGCTATTAAACTGTTATAACTATGAAGTGTGGATGCCCTGAGCCATCTTGTAATATGTAATCAGTACCAGTTAGGGGTCATTCACATGTTGTTGTTTTTAGTGTGACTATGCAAATAATCTTACTCACACATTGCTCACACTAAGGAACTGCATTTATGTGCATCTCTGTGAGTTCGGTTGCTCACACTTGTCAGCACTCAAATAAAGATAGAGATGATGATGTGAATGAAACAGGTTCAAGGTGTGCAGAGTTTTATCCTGGGTCTATTTGCATTGGTTATTCACACAGCCAAGAATATGAATCTTTTAGAAAAACTCAGGAAAAAAACCTGACATCAATTATCCCAGTTAAGTGGGGGGGGGGAGGGTAGCCCTCTCAAATACTTAATCAAATGCATTCAAAATATATGTGATCAAGAAAGATTCAACCCAGACTCTACCTGGATTATTTTTACTGTCTGAATAACTTCTGAAATCCCTGGAGACTCTTTGTAAGTTTCAGCAACAAATCAATCACATCTTGCATATTGTAGCAAGCTGGTATTTTCTTAGTTGAACTGGAGATCTGCACACATCCCATTCATCTTGCTTGGAGCTGAGCCCGCTAACACTGGAGAATATGAAGGAATTTATCTTCTCATAGGAGCCTGCCCAAACTTTAAGATCAGCATGGAAGGCAGTTCTGTCTCTCACCAGACTCATTCACAGGCATGGTTGGTGGCAACATTGGAGAAGGACTTCTCTGTGGTTGCTGCCATACTTTGGAACTCCCGCCTAGGGAAGTTAGGAAGGGTCTTTGTTTCCTTTTGGTAGAAGGTTAAGGCCTTTCTTTTCCAGCAAGCCTTTGGAAAAAGTGAGATGGCAAGGAATAAATTGGGATTGTCTCTGCCAAATCAGGATAGTTGAAGAATATGCTGTTCTCTTGTCCTCATTGTTGTTGATGTTGTGTGCTTTCAAGTCATTTCCAATTTATGGCGACTCTAAGGCAACCCTATCACAGAGTTTTCTTGGCAAGATTTGTTCAGAGGGAGTTTGCCATTGCCCAAGGTCACTCAGTGGGTTTATGTGGCCAAGATGGGATTTGAACACTCCTTGTGGTCTGTCAAAAGAGCTCCCTGGGATGGCAGCTTTCAAGCTCTGAAAGGGGTGGCTTCTTCTTCTTCTTAACAGATGGAAAAGGAAGAGATGGGAAGTGTTTCAGACCATGAAGATCTAACTGCTCAAAGCTCCTGGGGGAAGGAAAAGAACCCCCTTCCCACCTGTGATCAGATACTTCTTTATGAATCACATCACCCCCTTTTCACTTGCTTTCCAGTATGCAACACCAGTATGCAACCAGGACTTGATAGCTGCTGAGCTGTGGGAAGGTGGAACTGTGAGTGCAGAGATCCATGTGTTTGTAGGATCTTGGTTTCCATTTGTCAGTGTAATGAGGTCAGCTCATTTCAGCTCCAATTACAGAAGAGCTTTAGTGAAATTCATTGGCCACTTCTATGGGATGTGCATCTCTCTCCCCCATCCTTTCCTGTAAGGTCTACATACAATGCATGAGATAAATAAATCCAAATGGAATATTTATGAAGCATCTCTAGACTGAAAGCCCAGAGTCCATAACTGGTGTGCATTTTTCAAAACATGAGAAAACTGTTTCTCACGCTTCAGCATGGTGCCCCTATTATCACGGTGCTCTCAGATTCTTGTCTGATTTTTCACATGCACAGTTAGGGTCAGGCCAGGACAGCTTTGGGCTGGGATATATCCCAAGAATGCTCAGATGATGCTGGCGGATGTTAGTCTTCCTAATCTTCCATGTGGCGCCTATATCTCAGAGTCACTCGTAAACTAGATCATGGTTGCAGGGTGCTGCATTCCTTCCAGCATTTCACAAATGTAAACTCTGATAGATGTGGCTACACAACATCAGAGGGTGGTCAAGATTGCAAAAGTTATTAATGAGGAAGAACAGACAAGCTGCAGCTATTTGCTTTTGCCTGAACCTACTGGGAAAGGCAAGATTTCATACTCTCTTCTCCTCTTTGTTGAGCTGAGTGCAAACTACTTTTGAAATGTTTGCAGCAATGGAAGTAAGTGGTGCACAAAGGAGGAAAATGAAAAGAGGATGGAGAAACTGGGACGTTCTAAAAGCAACTGAAAATATGGAATTATAGAGGATTAACTGGAACTGTCCCTGTTGAAACAGAAGAGTTGGAGGATATGGTGTTGGCACTACTGCATTCCTATTTTCATGTAGACTGAGGATGCTGGGCTGGATTGATCATAACCCGTTGTATTCTGAAGAGCACGAGTGGGCATTCTATAACCCTCCAGAATTTGTTAAACTGCAACTCCTAGAAGTCCTAGCTAGTATTGCCAATGCTGATGCATGCTAGGAGCTGCTGTTCAACAACTTCTGGAGGGCAATGCAATTCTCTGCCTTGCCACCTTGGGATTTGTAGTTTTACAAGGTCTTTAGCCTTCCTTACCAGAGAATGCTGGGCCTCACAACACTATGGTCCAAAACACACTGCAGAAATAATCCTTTTTGTGACCTCTTTAACTGCCCTGGTTCGATACTATAGAATTCTGGGAACTGTAGTTTTGTGAGACATTTAGCCTTCTCTGATACAGAGCTCTGGTGCCACAATAAACTACAATTCCAAGAATTCCCTAGCACTGAACAGTTAAAGCAGTCTCAGACTGGATTATCTCTGCAGTGTGTTTGAGACCTTTATAATTTTCCTTGTTTAATCAGCTGATGCATGTAACAAAATTCGAGTTGATAGAAGTCTAATGGGGCAAAATACAGAGTGAGATTACATGATTTTGGGGGCAGCTACACAATGTGTTGGACTATGATTCTGGTGACTAGGTTTCAATTCTCCACTTGGCCATGAAACCCGCTGGATGACTTTGGGCATGTTACATGCTCTCAACCTCAGTGGAAGGCAATGGCAGCATATAAAGCAGGAGGGCATGATCTCCTCAGGGCTGCTTAGCCTCCCACAGTTGTCTATCCCTGCTATATATGCTGGCTCCACAGACATCCTTCCCAAATAGTTTTAAAAACGACACCACACTATATTAAATTATCTCCATTCAGTTTACAAATCGCATGTTAATCATCAATAGAAGAGATAAACAGAAGAAGATAACATCCACAAATGCATTTCTAACAAGCCATAACAAAGTGGGTGATGCAAAGCTTAAACAGATTATACGCATGGTTATAAGTGTGCTCTATTGTGATCCTGCTTCTAATTTTCTGGTGCTTGTTTGTGTGCTCCAAGTTGCTTCCTTGTATCTATGGAACTTGGATCATGGCCAGAGCACAAGATATTGCCAAGGGCATCTGAATCTAACTTGTTCCCCACCAGCTTTTTTTGCTGTTGTTTTTTGATTCTTCACAATTTCTTTTTTTATCAGTACTTGGAGCATTTAATTTTTTTAATGACAACTCCCAACATTCCCTTTGTTTGAAGGGGCATCTGACAAAGTGCACTCTGTCCACAAAAGCTTATGCTAAAAATGTTTTGTTCCCATTTAGTCTCAAAGATGCTACAAAATTCCTTTATGCCTTTTGATGCCTTCATATAAATGTCAGGATTGTATATAGCAGAGAAGCTTCCATTGTTGAACCACTTGGATGAGAAATGGACACTGTGGCATGTTACAGACTGCCAAAATAAAGCAGCTTCGGGTCTCTTTGGAGGTATGCTATTTAAATGATGCATGGGTCCTAAGAGTTCGGAGGTCGCACCAAAGCCACACTCCGTTCCTAAGCACTGGAGGGCAGCTTTGGTGCAGCTTCCGGATTCTTAGGATGCATGCATCATTTAAACAGCATACCTCCAAAGAGACCCCAAGCAGCTTTATTTTGGCAGTCTGTAACAGGCCTCAGTTACAATTGCTAAAAAACTCCAACCAACGAAAAATAGTTTTCCAAGGCAGAGTTGTGGCACATAAATTCACACTCTCCAAGATTTCACAGATGAAAACAGGACATATGAAACCAAGCATGGTCAAGATGGCAAAAGTGATTAATGAGGAAGAACAGACAAGCTAGAAGAGGCTGGAGCAGGTTGCTTTTGCGTGAGCCTACTGGGAAGGCAAATTAGCAAAGGCTGCCTTCTATTACCCTGTTTGTTCAATTTGTATGCAGAAAATATCATACAAAACACAGGTTTAGATTCAGAAGGAGGAGGAGTGAAGCTAGGGCAAACACATGACAAAAAGAAGACTAATCAGAAGAGCAGTATGAGTAGAACTAGAAAAGATCCTAAAGAGTAAAGATTTACAAGTGAACACTAAAGTTAGAATAGTCCAAGCCATTGTATTCCCCACCACGATGTACAGATGTAAGAGTTGGACAGTGAAGAAAGCGGATAAGAAGAAAATCAACCCATTTGAGATATGGTGCTGGAGTAGAGTGCTGAGGATGCCATAGTTGGCAAAAAGACCAAAAAAAAAAAAAAAAAAAAAAAAAAAAAAAAAAAAAAAAAAAAAAAAAGATCCCAGAACAGATCAAGCTGGAAAACTCCTTGGAAGCCAAGATGCTGAAACTGAGGCTGTTGTACTTTGGCCACATCATGAGAAGGCATGACTCACTAGAAAAGGCAATAATGCTAGGGAAGATAGAAGGTAGTAGAAAGAGAGGAAGACTGCACACCAGATAGGTGGACTCAATCAGGGAGGCCATAGGTTGAAACTGATTCAAGGGTAGTTAACAAACAAACAAACAAACAAACAACAGCAACAACATAACTGGGGAGGGAAAAATTCCATCCCTCCTCTCATTTGCTGAGTTCATGGAGTGCAAACGACTTTTGAATGTAGGTCCAAAACACACTGCAGAAATCATCCAGTTTGAGACTTCTTTAACTGCCCTGGTTCAGATCATGGGAATTCTGGGAACTGTACTTTTGTGAGACATTTAGCCTTTCTCTATCAGAAACCTTTGGTGCCACAATAAAGGACAACTCCCAGGGTTCCCTAGCACTGAACCAGGGCAGTTAAAACACTCTCAAACTGGATTGTTTTCTGCAGTGTGTTTTGGACCTTTGAAAGACTTTGAACTCTGCTGCAATCAAAGTGAACTGAGGACAAAGGGAGAAAGTGGAAAGCAGCATCAAGAAAAATTGGGACATTTAAAAAGTAGCTGAAAAAGTAGAATGAGGATTAATTTGGATTGTCCCTGCCAAATTGGTTGGCTTGCATGGTGCACAGTTGGTGTGCATGGTAAACCTGGTCCCATGGATAAGCTGTGATAGTCCAACCCTGCCTTCCCAGGAATTGCTTGGTATGTCTCCATAAGCCAAGTGGTGCATCTAGAAATGCAGTACATGCTCATGCCTTCTGGCATGTCTTGAATGCATACAGCTACAGTTCAGGAGAACTGGAGCAAAGAAGCAGTTTTCCCGTCAGTACCACCACCATCCTTGCCCTACTGCACTTTGCCTTGAGGGCAGAGCCGGCTGAGGTGTGGTTTAATCAAGTGAACACAGAACTGTGAGTTCCAGTTCCAGTTTGACACAAGATCCTTTTATTGCCCCAGACAAATAAAGGTGTATAAATATATATTAATTTGCAAACTGGTTAGGCTTGCCAACTGACAAGTGACATAGGAAAATCTCACATATACCAGCCTGGCTTGCTCTTTTGCCTTTGCAAGCAACTCAGTGAACAGAAATAAACTGGCAAATGTTTCCCTTTTGTCATTCTCCTGCAGCATGGAGACAACTGGAGCTTGGAAAGGCTTCTTTTTTCTAGACTACAGTGTTCTGCCCCATGAGTGCCAAGATGCTGCAATCTCTGTATTCCACCTTTTCTCAAAGAAACTCAAAGTAGCATACATTGTTTGTCCTCTCCTCTCTTTTATACTCACAACAAATGTGCCAGGTAGGTGCCCAAATGTGCCCAAGAGCACCCAGTGAGTTTTATACATGAGCTGGGATTTGAAAGCATGAATGAATTTCCTCATCCTAAACAGTTTGACACCGCTTTAGCTTATGGCACTGTCCTATGGAATTCTGGGATTTGTATTTTGTTGTGGCACCAGAGCTCTCTGACAGAGAAAGCTAAGTATCTCATAAAACAAATCCCAGAATTCCACAGCAGTTAAAGCAGCAATGAACTGCATTAATTCTGCAGGGTAGATCCACCCATAGTCTACCACTGTGGCTTCTGTACCTAACTGCTTCTCATTTACACAAAGACTTAAGGAGCAATGGAGAGAAATTGATTTCACATAGATAAACATTTTCCCTCCTCCCTATATCTTAATACTAGAACCTAGGGCCACTCAAAGAATTGTGGAAAGGCCC
>NC_056525.1:12757537-12797143 GCF_019175285.1 Sceloporus undulatus | reverse complement strand
ATAATAATAATAATAATAATAATAATAATAATAATAATAATAATAATAATATACAATTATTATGATTATATTATACAACACAGTTAAAACATACAAAAGTGGGCATTAAAATATAATTAAATTAAAACAAACCACTCTTTAAAAGAATAAAATGCAATTTAAAAGATAAAAGTGTTTAAAAACAGGGAGATACAGTCCTTCAAACAGTCGGGACCCAAATTGTATAAGGATTATGATTCCACTTTAATTCCTATGGCTGCATCTCATTGAACCCTGGGATTTGCAGTTTGGTGGGGCACCAGAGGTCTGTGGCTGAGAATTTTAAGTATCTCTCCCTAAACTGCAAATCCTAGGATTCTATACAGTGAGCCCTTCATCTCCACTGAGATTTGGTTCCAGGATCCCCCGGTGGATACCAAAATCCATGGATGCTCAATTCTCATTAAATACAATGGCAATGGTGTAATGGCACACCTTATATATGATGGCAAAATCAAGGTTTGTTTTTGGAATTTATGTACTGTATTTTTAAAATATTTTCAAACCGTGGATGGTTGAATCCGTAGATAAAATTCCATCCATAAGGAGGGCCAACTGTATTATGAAACCATTGTAGTTAATGTGGAGTCACAGTGCAATGTGATAGTGCCTTAAGGTTCAGGACACACAAAAAGTAGTACTTTTTCACGCAATGCATAGTTCAGCTATGGTATTTTCTAACACAAGATGGAGCTGCTAATAGCTAACAGCCATGATAGATATATATTCCCTCTAGTACTTAAAGTACTATATGCCTCTGTATATCAGCTGATGCAAAATATGAAATGGTGAGTTCAGTTTCATTCATGTCTTGTTTGCAGGCTTCCAATAGGGAACTGCCTGGATAATTTGTGAACAGAATTTGGACTAGATAAAGTGGTTCTTTGCATGTTCTTAATTTTCATTAAGTGTATTCAATAAGATTGATGTTGTGTTGTGATGTTGTTGTGCTGTGATGTTTTTATACTTTTACACTTGCTCAAATACTTCCCTGAAGTTTGCAGAGATGTAGCCATGCTAGTTTTGTTTTCCTGATATAATTTACGCTGTAGATGTACATGTATGTTGTATACGTAAATGGTATTCTCCTCTTATGGACGTCTTAACACTTGTTATGCAAAGGGAACTTGTAGCACTCTTGAGACTCAGGGGCTGTGCAGACCAGCATCTTTGGCCAGTCTGGGGTGGAATCAGGGCATGGCATCTACACCATGCGCACCCCGACTCTTCCCTCAGACTGGCAAGATGATGTGCACCACTTTACACAGTGTGCAGCATCACAGTACTCCTCTGGCACTGTGTCTAGATCATGCAGCACCAAAGGAGTGCAATAAAGCTGAGGTGCCACTGGCTATGGTGCCCTTTCCATGGTGCAAAAAGGAGCTGTGGAAAGGCCAGATCAGGGCCACACCTCGAATCTGGCGAAGTCAGTGGTGGTCTGTACAGCCCCCTAATTGAGAGGAAAAGCCTGTAGCATAAGTTGAGTCTACTTGCATCTGATGAAGTAGACCCAGTCTGCAAAAATTTATGCTACAAACTTCTCTCTCTCAGTCTTAAAGGCGCTACAAGATCCCTTTGCTCCTTGAAGTTCCACTCATGTCTGTATAAAGAGCCAGCATAGTTTAGTGGTTTGAGTGTTGTACGCCAACTTTAGAAACCAGGTTTCGATTTCCTGCTTGGCCATGGGAACCCACTGGGTGGCCTTGGGCGAGTCACACATTCTCAGGCCCAGACAACCCCATGATAGGTTCATTTTAGGGATACCATAAACTGGAAATGACTTGAAGGTGCACAACAACAACAACAACAACATATTTGTGTGTTTGTGCATGCCTTCAAGTCATCTGCCAACTTATGGTGAGCCCATGAATTTCACAGGGGTTTCTTAGGCTAGGAATACTCAGAGATGATTTTGCCAGTTCCTTCCTCTGATATATAGCTGACAGCACCTGGCATTTGATGGTGGTCTCCCATCAAAGTGCTAACCAGGGCTGATCCTGCTTAGCTTCCAAGATCAGATGTGATCTAGTGCCTTTAGAGTATTTAGGCACTAATGCCACCATATCTCTGGCTATAGGTTCCTGGATATGGGAAGTGGGGGAACCCCAGGAGAGCATAAGTCATTACTATTGCTATCTTCTTCTGCTTCCTCATATATATGTTCGTGTGTGTGTGTGTGTGTGTGTGTGTGTATATATATATATAATATTCTGCCTTTGCGATTTTAAAAAAGTTTATAGGCAGGTTCTTTGCTAGCATTATGGTCAACCCTCACAGGCAAAACTGTTCCTGACAGAGCTGGCAGCATACCTGGTGTGTGTGTATGTGTGGGAGGAATTACACATGAACATGTATTCATCCAACTTCGACTTATCATAAACATACTTTGGACCAACGGTCATCTCATATTAATATATATGCCTACCCCATACTCCTACCATGTGTATTTTTCTTCTTCTTCCCACTATGTATTTTCCCCTTTTCGTCTGTATTTATATTTAAAAATCTAGTTTTACACATACACGCACATGCACCCGCAGAGACACCATTACTTTTTTGGCTTTAAAAAGCCATGCTTTTTAGCCATATTGTCTGGTGGATTCTGGAAGATGTAGTCCAAAAAAATCACTACTGTGATTCTGAGTCCTTGATGCACAATCAATCCCTGCAGTGAGGGCTGCTAAACCAACCTCATCCCATCTTCACTGGGTGATTGTAGCATCTCTACTTGCCTAGCCAGAGAAAAATCAGATTGATCCAGTGTGAGTACTGTACATCTTTCTTGATTAAAAAGAGATGCAGCCCAACTTGCTATTCTTCTCCTCTTTGCATCTAAGGCATGGGAACAGAAGGAATGCAGAGGATCTCATTTCATCTTGCTATGGAAACACGGACTTTATCATTTTGTCCTTTCTTAAACCATCTTTGTTCTTGGATGGGATCATGTTGCCTCCTCACCCTGACCTGCTGTTCCTTCTCCTTCTGTCCCCTTTCTCAGAGGAATCAGTTTTCAGTGATTATGTTGTGTTTCAAGCTCAGGAAGAACAATATGGGCAGATGTAGTGTCTACATCCCCAGTGATTGTTGTGTTTGGGCATAAGCAAAGAAGCAGTGTGGTGCTGGCTTGGACTGGTGGCTTGGGACTTGAGAGATCAACTTTCCAGTCCTCATGGAGGCACTGGGTGACCTTTAGCCACTTTCAGAGTGATCTACTTCCCAGGGTTGTTGTGAGAATGAAATTGGGAGGTGGAAAGCCATGTATGCCACCTGGAGTTCACTGGAGGAAAAATGCAATATAAATACTTCAAATAAAGAAGTAAAATTCAATGATAAAATTCTCTACCAGTTTAAGATTTCATGTTCATCTGGAGCAAAAATAAACAAATAATAATTCAAAGATATAGCCATGTTAGTCTACAGAATCAGTATGTACACAGATCTTGTAGCACCTAGAAAGAAAGAAAAAAAGTTGGCAGCATTAGCTTTTGTAGACTTCTGAGGAAGAAGGCTTAAGTCTATGAAAGCTCATGCTGCCAACATCTTTCTTTCAGTGAGTCTCAAAGGTGCTACAAGATCTCTCTACTTACTGGAGCAAAAAAGGTGACTGCTGTTTTAGCCTGCATTAGTCAGTGTGGTGTAGTGGTTTCAACACTGGACTATGACTCTGGTGACCATGGTTTGAATCCCCACTGAGTCATAAAACCCACATAAAACCCACATTTTATTCAAGAGAAGACTGAAAGATGACACAATCACACTATTTAAATACCTCAAGGGTTGCCACAAAGAGAGCAGGCAGGCTCTGCTGTCTCAGAGGGTAGAATTAGGTTTAACGGTTTTAAAGTACAGGGGAGCAGATTTCAATTGAACATTAGAAGGAATATCTTGACCATTAGAGCAGTTCGGCAATGGAACCAATTGCCTGGAGGGGTGATGGAGTCTCCTTCTCTTGATGTCTTTAGAAAGAGTCTGGACAGCTACCTGCTGGGGATGTTCTCAGTGATTCCCCACAGGGGAGAATGGAAGGGACTACACATACAGAAAAGGTTGTTCCTGAAAAGGAAATTGTTCCAAATCAATTCAGGACTTTATGAGTTTAAGGAACTTCAGTGTAAATCACTTTGCACTACAGTAGTACAGGTATTGGAAATTTATAATCGAATGTCATTTTCTGTTTCTGTTTCAATACGAAAAATCTTTTAAGTATTTTAATAGTAAATGGAGACTCCAGGTCCAACACACTGCAGAAATAATCCAGTTTGAGACAGCTTTAACTGCCCTAGCTCAAGGCTAGGGAATTCTGGGAACTGTAGTCTAGTGAGATATTTAGTCTTGTCTATCAGAGAGCTTTGGTGCCACAATTCCCAGAATTCCCTAGCACTGAGCCAGGGCAGTTAAAAAAGTCTCCAAATGGTTTATTTCTGCAGTATGTTTCTGTTCAAGAAATCAGAAGACTGAGGTCTAATCTGCACTACAGAAATAATGCAGTTTTGACACTGTTTTAACTGCCATGGCTCAATGCTATAGAATTCTGAGATGTGTAGTTTTGTGAGATATTTAGCCTTCTCTATTAGAGAGCTCTGGTACCATAACAACTACAAACCATAGGATTCTGTAGCATTGTGCTATGGCAGTTAAAGGGGTATAAAATGGCATTCTTTCTGCAGTGCAGATCAGACCCACAGCTTGGAAAGGGAGCAATGAAGGAACTAGATAAGATCATCAAGTGTAAAGGAGTATCATTAAATACCAAAGTCAGAGTCATCCAGGTCATAGTATTTCTGATTTCTATGTGTGGTTGTGAAAGCTGGATAGTGAAGAAAGCTGACAGGAAGAAAGTCAACTCATTTGAAATGTGGTCCTATAAGAGAGGTCTGTCATGGGTTGCTAAAAAGACAAAGGCATGGGTCTTAGAGCAAATCAAGCCTGAACTAGCCCTAGGAGTGAAGATGATTAAACTGATGCTTTCATACTCACTGGAAAAGGCAATAATGCTTGATAGAGTAGAAGGCAGTAGGAAAAGGAGACCATACTATAGGTGGATTGATTCAATCAAGGAACCTATAGCCCTGAGTTTGTAAGACCTGAGCAGGGCCTTTAATGACCATGGTTCTTGGAGGTCTCTCATTCATAGAGTCACCATAAGGCAAAGGTGACTTGATGGCAAATAGAAACATCTTCCATGGTCTAAACCTACTATGATAAGGAAAATAATTCTAGAAATACAGAACCCCAAAAGTGCTTTGTGGACTCTAACTCCCAGAACCTCCATGCTGGCTGGGGATTCTGGGAGTTTTAGTCTCAAAATCCAACATTTCCAACCATGGCACAGAACGAACAGTGCCTACCACCTTTATGTTGTTGGCATCCACTCTATTTATGAAAAGGAGGTGCAGATTACCCTAAGTGTATGCAACCTGACATGCCAGTTAGCTGCCTCACGTTTAGCCACCCATCTCTGGCTAGCTGGATATGGACATACGTCACAGAGGCAGTTGATAAAGCCAACTTCCACCAAGTCACCAAGCAGGTAGAGCAGAGACTAGATGAACCTCATTTCATGGGTCCCCACCCAGTGTATTTGCTATTGCTCGGCACTGCCTATAGCATTTAGGGTGATCTTTCGCCTTAACAATATACAAGCAAGCAGGTTGGGGGAAAAAGTTGTATGGCTTGTCTTAAATCCAGAGTAAGCACAAGTGTTCTAACAAAAACTCCTTTTCCTCCTTCTCTCCTCTCCAAACTCCCCCCAGGTACACAGTGTAGAATACACAATGTGGAATGACCAGTTGCTTCTGAATCCAAGCTCTGGTGAAAAGCCAAAGTGATGACGTTGTCAATCTAACTCAGTCATCCATCATGAATCCTAACAACACTTTCAAAAGCTCATCTTAGGAATTACACTGTCCAGACTCTTGAATGGCTCCCAGAATGGTGGAAGTTTATGGGAGCTATAGTCCAAAAAGGAACTTTTCAAGCTTGGGTTTTTCAAGTGAATGGATAGTGACAGAATTTGGTAGACAATAAAATTTCCATGGCCATGAGCATCATTTTTGGATGATTTGTGCTGTTCTGTGTTTAATTCTGGAATGCCACTTGCTTTAAAATAAAGGGAATTCATTACAACATCATGTTTATAATAGCTCAGTAGAACCTCAGTGTCCAGCAGCAATGTACCTCTGAATATCAGTTGCCAGGGCCAAATCAAAGGAGAAAGAAGTTGTTTTTAGCTGCAATCCTCTTCAACAGTCATATAGCAAAAAATCGAAGCCACCATAGGTATGCTGGAGTTGTATTGGTTCACACCATTTTGCAACTAACAGACAGCAATAACTCACTCCCTCATTACACAGTGGTTGCTAGTGAAACTCTGATTGCAATCCCACCCTTGTGTAACCGTCTAGAAAGTGCAACAGCTTTCCTAACGGTATTTACACCAGCGTAAATCATTGGCAGCCTTCTGGCTCATATGCTCTCATTTTGGAGCTTCCTGGTTAGCTGAGGGGGGGGGATTAGCATGGATAAAAACATAGATTTTAGAAAAGTTACTTTTTTGGATTACAGCTCCCAGAATGCCCCAGTCAGCATGGCTCCTGGCTGGGTGGCTGTGGGATTCCAAGTGATGTAGGCTGCATCTACATTGCAGAAACAATGCAGTTTGATTGCCATGGATCAGTGCAGTAGAGTTCTAGCTTCTGTAGTTTTGCAGAATATTTAGCCTTCTCTGTCAGAGAGCTCTGGTGCATCAGAAACTACAAATCCCAGAATTTTGTAGCACTGAGCCATGGCAGTTAAAGTGGTGTCAAACGGCATATTTCTGCAGTGCAGCTGCAGTCCCTCAAAAGTAATTTCTCCAAGGTCTGTTAGTTGTTATTTTTTTACATGAGTCCTGGATTTAAAATGTTCTCAGGGAGATGAGTGGAATCCATGTCAGAATTTGTGGAGAACTGCTGTCAGCTTCTGTAGTCAATTTTCATGGCTATATTAAATTCTGATTTTAAAAATACAGTGGACTGTTGATATCCACTGGGGTTTGGTTCCAGGACCCCTGTGGATTCAAAAATCCATGAATACTAAAGTCACATTAAATGTAACAGTGTAGCAAAATGGTATCCCTTATATGCAATGGCAAAATCAAGGTTTGCTTTTTTTGCTTTTTTTTGGGGGGGGGGGAGCAGATATTTTCAAGTCATGGATGATTTAATCTGTGGATGCAGAATCTGTGGATGTTGTGGGTCGATTGTACTAAATTCCCCATCTGCTTAATCAAACTCTGGTGGCGCAGTGGTTAAATGCCTGTACTGCAGCCATTCACTTAAAACCACAAGGTTGCGAGTTCAAGACCAGCAAAAGGGCCCAAGTTCGACTCAGGCTTGCATCCTTCTGAGGTCGCTAAAAATGAGTACCCAGACTGTTGGGGGCAAATTAGCTTACTTGCTAATTAGCTTACTTGCTGTTCACCGCTATGATCTTTGGAATAGCGGTATATAAATAAAAAACAACAACAAAACAAAACAAAAAATATGACAGCCAAATTAAATGAAATCGATAGCCACCATGTAGGAACGCTGAGGTCCAAAACATACTGCAGAAATAATCCAGTTTGAGACTGCATTAACTGCCGTGGCTCAGTGCTAGGGAATCCTGGGAATTGAAGTTTGTTGTGGCACCAGAGCTCTGTGACAGAGAAGGCTAAACATCTCACAAAACCACAGTTCCCTGAATTCCCTTGCACAGAGCCAGAGCAATTAAAGCAGTCTCAAATGAGATTATTTCTGCAGTGTATTTTGGACCTTAGAGAGTCTTTTCAGTAGTGGCACCCTGACAGGTATCCTACAAAGTTATGAACTGCTCTTTAAAAAAAAAAAAAAGTCACCCAGGACCTTTAAAATTATTCCGTTTTATAGTCTCGACCTCTCTGTTTGTAAACTGCTGTCTTAAAAGTTTTAATAGTTTTTTTTATAAATTTCTCAGTGTTGCATTTGTTTTGTGAACCGCTCAGATAAATTGGGTTATGGTGCTGGCTGTCTCAGTCTAATGTATGTTATTTAAAAAACATCAAAGACATCATGAAAGAATTCAAGATTGGTTTGGGCTGGAGCACAGTGTTCATGTTAATATTCACATGTGAACTTCGGGGAGAGGAAAGTTGGGAGGGAGGGGGAAAGATTTTTGATGTGGTGGTTATGTATCTTATTTGTTGCAGACCAATGCCCAACAGTAACAATAAGGGTGGCCAGCTTTTGCCGCAGCAGCAATGTTCTGCAGACGTAAGATAGTCTTAAAATTTTATCATACTTATTAGTCTGTTAAAATTTTATAATGATTTCATGCATTTATAATTATCTTATTTTATTTTACTTTTCTCTCTTTGTCTTTTTAATATAATTTTATAAGTGAAAATTTAATTATTAACTATTGTATGTGATTGCTGTTTGTTGATGTTTGATCAGTTGATCGTAATAAATAAAATGAAATGGTTTATGGCCATTTTGGTTATTAGTACAGCCAAATGGAACCTCCATGTTCATGAGGTCAGATAACAATTGTTTGGAGGCAATAATGGAAAAAGACAATTGCTTTCATGCTTGGCTTTGTGGACTGTCTGGAAACATCTGGATAGTTGGCTGTTCATGAAAGGAGAACAAAAGAGGAGATGGATGCTTTGTCTTCACCTTGCAGGGCTCTTCCCTATGTTCCTATTTTGCTTTATTAACCAACAGTAAAGTAGATTGGGTAATATGGTTCTTGGGGAAGGGAGCTTAGAAAAGTTACTTTTTTGAATTATCATGTTCAGAGTCCACCAGTCCTTATGGCAAGTGCTCATGCAGGGATTCTGCGACATGTCATTTGAAAGCAAAGTATATGTCCCAAGCTCTCTTTTTGGCACTACCTTCTCATATGCAACCTTTTCCATCTGACAGATTTCATTTCCCAGCAGCTTGGAAAACGCTGCCAACTCTTCAGTCTGCACAGGGGCATGATGGCTTTAAAACGCAGCTATCTGAAGTCACTTCAGGCTAGTAGTGGCACAAGCAGGAAATATTTAGCTTTCCAAACATACATAAAAGATAAGAGTGGAAGAATTGACTTGCAGGTTGAAAGCAAAGCCCACCTGGTCTAGTGTCTTTTCCCCCCAATAGAGGTTAACCAGGCAATAAATGATCAATTCATTTATAAACCAATGAGCAATAGATTTCAACTGGGCACTGTGCTAAGATTGCTCACAATTGGGTCTAGAACCAAGCAAACAAATTGTACACATAGGAATCTCCAAGCACCTCCTGATAATGAATTTTTATTTTGAAGGCCAACCTATATGGCATGTGCACAGGTCCTTCTTTCCTGAGTGCAATTTCATTGTACAGCCCCAATCCCCAAACCATTCCTCTTCTTCCAAGGCATATGCTATGCTGTTACAAAAGCCAACAGATTGGGACAGAAGTCCATCTAAATACTCACATCAGGTTGGTGTGTCTTTTTTCTCGGTCCCCCTCTTTCTTTCTTATCCCCTTCCTCGGTTCCTGAAACTTTCCTCGCTCTATCAAGTCATGATACAGAAACAAAAAAGTCACTGAACACTGAGATAGGAAAGAGCAGTGTGGGTAAATTTGCACAGACAATAAGCCATTTTTTTTTCTTTTTGCATTTCTGTCAAACTTGCTGTACCAGTTTGCATTTCTTTAACCCAGCAGCAGAAAGGTGGCTCATCGGAGTCAAAGCTGACAAACCAGTCCTGCTAAAATACAAAGAAGTGGTCAGACAAGTTTGCCACAAACTCTACATAGAGATTTGATTGTTTTCCCATAATTGCAGCTCAACATAGTTGGTCAAAGTCAGTCAATCACATTAACAAAACAGTGCTCTTCCTCTCCCCTCTCCAGTGAATCGTAAGTCTTCTGCCACCAAGAAGGGAAACTATATTTCCTTCTGCCCCATGCAGCTTTTATAATTATGGGAATGTATATAATATTCATGTATATGTACTTAACCACTAAGTCCAATTGTTAAATTCTCACATTCTCTCAGTTTGTTTTAAAGGAAGGCCACTGTTTACATAGCTTAGTATCTCTCAGCTATTGTTCTCAAAAACAGTTGACAAGAGATACCATGTCATTATTCTTAACTGGTACAGCCACCAATTTTGGGGGAAATGTTTGTGGATGTATGTGCTTTCAGTTCACCTGTCAACTTAGGGTGACCACATGGATTTCATAGGCAAATTTTCTTAAGCAAGGAATCCTCCGATGTCGCATTGCCAGTTCTTAACTCTGAAATATACCTTAGAGGATTTTGGTGTTTGTTGGTAGTCTCCCATCCAAGTATTAACCAGGACCTACTCTGCTTAGCTTCCAAGAGCAGACATTATCTGGTGCCTTTAGGGTATTTGGACCCCTTGGGAGAAAAATACTCAAGCAAAAATATTAGCCCAGATTCTACAACATGATCTAAGTTTTGTAGCTTTACAAATATGTAGCTGCATTGAAGAAATGCAACTCAGTCCTATTAGTGAACTGTGAAGATATGCATTCTGGCATGGACAAGAGTGTTCCAGTGTGAATTGGGTGCTTCTAATGTTCATTGTGCACTTCTGATGTACACCAGGCATTCCTGTTGTGCATTGGGCTCTTCTCATGCTCACTGGACAATTCTGATACACATCAAGCACTTCCTGATGTGCATTGGGTTCTTCTCATACTCATTGGGCACTTGTGATGTGCACTGGGCACTTTTGAGGCATTATTGGGCACTTCTGAGGCACAATGGGGCACCACGTTGTCTCTGGCACATCTTAACTGGTATCTGGATGTGCATTTGGATTGGCCTGACATGCATAGGTGCCCACTGTACATCAGGGCTGTGGTGCATCAGTCACTCCACTAGCTACCATTATTCAACAGATACCTGTATATTGTAGCCTCATAGCAGCCATTGCAAAATCAACTCACTTCTGTTCTCTCTCACACAAGTTCACTTATGAAGAAGTAAGTCCCAGATTAAATGCAAGCCATTCTCCCTTGTAAATATGGGAATGTTAATCTAGAAGACTGATGTTTTATTTTATTTTATTTTTAAAAAAAGAAACAGATTATTTTAAAATAAACTTCAAACTTCACCTTTTGAATCCTGAATTTTTGTCTGGTTCTGAAGCAGCGTAACATTCCCTCCCCACCTGTGGCACAGGAGCTACAATTTGTCAAATCCCATTCCATCCATATTTTCATTCCATCCAATGACCAGCAATCCTTTTTCTCTCAGTAGTCAGAGTGTAGATCACATTTCCCAAATGGTCCCTCTGATTTAGAGAGCTAAACTCTCACAACATTGTTCATTTTAAAGCCTGCACATCAGGGCAGAGCAGATGAGGCATGATATTTTTATTACTTTATTTATATCTTGCTTCCCCTCCTAGATTGGGATTCAGGGTAGTTTACAAATTAAAATGATAGCAACATAATTAAAAACTTACAGAAGTCAGCCCTAAAATAGAATTAAACTGTTAAAACCATTTAATACATATACTGGAAACAGTTAAAAGCAGTTAAAAGAATACAGCTTAAAACAATACATCACCTTCTTACAGCCCTTTTCTTAAAAGCCTTCTCTAAAAGACTATCTGAATAAAAAAGTCTTTATCTGTCCATACAAGAAAAGCAAGGAGCTGTTCTAGCCTCCCTAGGCAAGGAATTCCAAAATCTAGGGGCAGCCACTGAGAAGGCCTTGCCTCACTTTCCCACTATCCTTGCCTGTGAAGGTTGTGGGACTGAAAGAAGGATCTTTCTTGCACATTTCAAGGTCTAGGCAAGGGGAAATACATTCTGTCAGATACCCAGAACCTAAGTCATATAAAGTTATATATATATCTATATATATCTATATATATATAGCAAGCATCTCCTTGTTTTTAACTGCAGTGGTGTTGGTTTTTAACTGCAGTGGTGTTTCCATATCAGTGAATTGGTGAATCTACCCTGGGATTTACTCCTAAAGGAGCTATCCAAGGTACCAAAATGCTTCCAGGGATAGGATTCAAAACCTTGGATAGCTCTTTTAACATTTCATTGTCCCACTGCTATGGCAGGCATAACCAGTTACCAATGTTTATTACCTTTCATGGATTGCTACAAGAGGAGGGAGGTATGTATCTCTTTATGAAGAACGACAATGTGCCACTCTAGAAGGTTTTACCACTATTTTCCTTCAGCCTAGCTTGCCCTCTGTGATATCAGCATCTGACTATTGCTATAATATCATTACACACAGCTTGATCCCTGATTGGTTGGGACTGCTCTATTCAGGAAAATGAATAACAGAATTACAGAATCATAGAGTTATAAGGGGGCCTCATGTACCGTCACATCCAAACCCCTTGCTCAGGGCAGGATCTTCAGGTAAAGCATCTTGTAAATTGTGAACTCATTATGGTGAAAGCTTTAGATTCTAGTTTTGTGGTATGTAAGCCAATAATAGAATAATAAAGTTGGAAGGTCCCCATGGGCCATGCAGGTCTGACCCTTGCTCAGTCCACAGCAGGTAGCTGTCCAGCCTATTTTTGAAGACATCTGGAGAAGGAGACCCCACCATCTCTATAGGCAATTGGTTCTATTGCTGAACCAAGATGTTCCTTCTAATGTTCAGTCAAAATGTACCCTCCTGGTTCTACCCTGTACTGCATCACAGAACAAACCTGCCCCCTCCTCTCCTTGAAGTATTTAAAGAGTGCAAGCCACCACAATCTTCACCAAGCTGAATGTGCCCAGCTCCTTTAACCTTTTTTCATATGCTTTGTTCTCCATACCTCTTCTTCTTCTTCTTGCCCATCTCTGAACTTCTTCTTAAAATGAAGTGCCTAGAACTGAATGCAGTACTCCAGATGAGGCTTGACCAGTGCAAAATGTAGTGAGACTATTACTTTTCTCAAAAGGGGTACAGTGGTTAAATGCTAGTACTGCAGCCACAAGGTTGTGAATTTGATCCCAGGGACTCCAAGGTTGATTCAGCCTTCCATCCTTTCATAAGTTCTGGTAAAATGAATACCCAGCTTGTTGTGGACAATTGGCTTACAGATTGTGAACCACTTAGAGAGTGCTGAGTTCAATGATATATGGTATAGAAATGTACATGCTATTGCTATTGCTATATAGTTACTGAGAAAAACATTGAAGAGGAATGGCCCTAGGATAGAACCCTGAGACATTCCACTGGAGACCTCCTTCCAATCTGAACTATAATCACTGATGACAACTCTCTGAGCACAGTTCTCCAACCAATTATGGATTCATCTGATGGTGTTGCCATCTATTTCATATTTAATCGGTTTCAAATGTTTTGCAGAAATTGAGATAAATGACATCCACAGCATCCCCCATGATCAACTAAACTGGAGACCTGATCCAGAAAAGATATAAGATTAGTTTGGCAGGATTTGTTCTTGAAAAATTCATGTTGGCTCCTACTGATCACTGCATTGCTATTAAGATATTTGTAGACTGACTCCTGTACTATCCATTCTAATATTTTTCCTGGTTTTGAGGTCAGGCAGTTTCCTGGATCATCATCATCATCATCATCATCATCATCATCATCATCATCATCATCATCATCATCATCATCATCATCATCATCATCTCCTCCTCCTCCTCCTCCTCCTCCTCCTCCTCCTCCTCCTCTGCCATTTTTGGAGAGAGAACAATGTTTGCTTGTTTCCAGTCCTCTGGCATCTTACCCATTCTCCAAAATTTATCAAAAAAGATGGTAAGTGGTACTGTGAGTATGTTAGCAAGTTCTTTTGAAGAAGCCTGGAGAAAAGGGGGAGGGGGTATTAGCACTGAAGCAACAGGTTTGCAAAGAAATGGGTCCCTAAACAGATTTGAATGAAGTATAAACTTACAAGCTTATTGCTTGGTGTTTTAAATTGACTCCAGCCTCCTGGGCTCCAGCCAGGACACAGGATGGAGGTGGGGATTATCGCACGCTAAATTGCTACCGAATTGCTGGCTGCCATCAGCCTGGGTCCCAGCCAGGTCTCAGCCATGCTCCGCCATCACTTTTTAGAAGTTGGAAAGCTAGCAGAACGTGACTTGTAAAAAGTGCTGATTTAGTGTGGCTTGGACTTGGGCTGATGGTGGCCGGTGATTTGGCAGCAATTTAGTGTGCAATAATCCCTGCCTCCATCCTGCATCTCAGCTGCAGCCTGGGAGGCTAGAGATGATTTAAAATGCCAAGTGATAAACTCCTTATTCAGAAGGAAGGTTTTTGGAGGGACTGAGAAAGGAGCCGAGAAAGGAATACTTTCCGGACCCTGAAAGTTCTATTTTAGCCCTAAAAATCTGTACAGCCCTAATTTAACAGGTATTCTATTACTTCTTCTCTGCAGCCTGCTTTTTAATTTATACTAAATAATACTGGAGCATGTTCAGCCAAGGTACCAGTTTGACTTGAAGAATCAGTGATCAAGGTGGATTACATGTTCACTCCCATAATATTTCGCTTTGCCTGTTCTTGCCCTCTTTCATCACTGGGAGAATACCAGCTTTTCTTGCCTGGTACCAAACTTTACATGGTGCTACAGAACTCTTAACAAGTACACCATTGGGAAATATGAAGAGATTTGGTATATGAAAGGATTTAAAGAAAAAGATCTAGAGAAGTGGTATGCACATGGAGAGAGAGCTGAATGACAAGGGCCAGAATGAGCTAGCAGAGATTTGAATATCTGATGCTGGTCGGAAATGATATGCAGTGCCTATCATCTTTATACCATGATGTAATCTACCAAAGTCAACTGGGTCATTGCTTTAGAAACAGAATGCCAGGTCAAACTGACTGTGATCTGATCCAACAAGTCAATTTTAATGTTGGCTCCTACTGCCAAAGAGTCAAGCCAGAGCAAAAGATTCAATTAAGCAAAGAAAATTGTTTAACTCTTAGTTTAGGGGAGGTAGGCTTGAATAATAATCAAATATATGTTTTGAAACTTCTTTTCAAGAAATCAGAAGACTTAGGTCCTATCTGGCACTACAGAAATAATGCAAGTTTTTGGACACTGTTTTAAATGCCATGGCATCATTGCAGGTAGAATTCTGAGATGTGTAGCTTTGTGATAGCTAGATTTAGCCTTCTCTGTTAGTAGGAGCCTGCTGGTACCATAACAACTACAAAACCATAGGAATTCTGTTAGCATTGTGGCTGATGGCAGTTTAAAGGGGGTATAAAATGGCATGTCCTTTCTGCAGTGCGAGATAGGCGAACCCACAGCAGCTTGGAACGGGAGCAATGAAGGCAACTGAGATAAAGATCATCAAAGTGTTTTTAAATGGAGTATCCTTAATTAACATACCAAAGTCCGAGGATTCATCCAGGTCCATAGTATTTTCTGGATTTCTATGTGTGGTTGTGAAAGCTGGATAGTGAAGAAAGCTGACAGGAAGAAAGTCACAACTCATAGTTGAAATGTGGTCCTATAAGAGAAGGTTCTGTCATGCGGGGGGGTTGCTAAAAAGACAAAAGGCAGGGGTTTTTATGGTCTTCCGAGAGCAATACAAGCCTGAACTAGCCCTAGGATGTGAAGAATGATTAAACTGATTGCTTTCATACTAGCAATTGGAAAAGGCAATAATGCCTGACATAGGAGTAGCAGAAGGCAAGTAAGGAAAAGGCAGCAACCATAACTATAGGTGGATTGGTACATTCAATCAAGGAAACCTATCAGCACCTGAGTTTTTGTAAGGACCTGAGCCAGGGCCTGTTACATGGACCACATGGGTTCTGTGAGGTCTCTCAATTATCTTGAGTCACCATTGAAGGCAAAGGTGACTGTGATGGCAAATAGAACCATCATCTTCCATGTGCTCAAACCCTACTAGTAGAGATAAGGAACAATCAATTCGTAGAAATACAGAACCCACAAAAGTGCTTTGTGGACTCTAACTCACCAGAACCTCTCCATGCTGGCTGGGAGATTCTTGGGAAATTGTAGTCGGCAAAATCCAACATTTCCAAACCCCATGGCACCAGACACGAACAGTTGCCTACCACCTTGATGTTGGTTGGCATAGCCACTCTTAATTTGATGAACAAGGAAGGTGCAGCATTACCCCTAAGTGTGTATGCAACCTGTACATGTCCAGTTGAGCTGCCTCAACGTTTAGCCACCCATTTCCTGGCTAGCGCTGGATATGGACATACGTCCACAGGAGTCAGTTGATAAGCCAGCTTCCACCAAGCTCCACCAATAGCCAGGTAGACAGTCAGACTAGATGAACCTCATTATCATGGTGTCCACCAACCCAGTGTATTTGCTCATTGCTCGGGTCACTGGGCCTATAGCATTTAGGGTGTGATTTCTGTCGCCTTACTTAACACTAATCCATACAAGCACGACAGGTTTGGGGGAAAAAAAGTTGTAATGGCTTGTCTTAAATCCCAGAGTAAGCCACAATGTGTTCTAACAAAAAAACTCCTTTTCCTCCTTCTCCTCCTCTCCAACTCCCCCCAGGTACACAGTGTAGAATCGACACAATTGTGGAATGACCACAGTTGCTTCTGTTCGGAATCCAAGCTCTGGGTGAAAAGCCAAAGTGATGACGTTGTCACATCTAACTCAGTCATCCATCATTGAGATCCTTAAAAACCAAACTTTCAAAAGAGCTCATCTTAGGACCATATACAACGGTCCAGGGCACTCTTGAATGGCTACGCCAGGAATGGTGGAAGGTTTATGGGAGCTATTTAGTCCAAAAAAGGACACGTTTTCAAGCTTGCGGTTCTTTTCACAGTGAATTGGATAGTGACAGGCAATTTGGTAGACATATAAAATTTTCTCATGGCCCATTGAGCATCATTTTTGGCATGATTTGTGCTGTTCTGTGTTTAACTTCTGGAATGCCACTTGGCTCGTTAAAATAAAGGGAATTTCATTACCACACATCCATGTTTATAAATAGCTCAGTAGAACTCTCAAGTGTCCGAGCAGGCAATTGTACCCTCTGAATAATCAGTTTGCCAGGGCACTAATCAAAGGTAGAAAGTAAGTGTGTTTTTAAGAGCTGCATATCCCTACTTCAACAGTCATATAGCAAAAAAATCGTAAGTCCCACCATAGGTATGCTGGAGTTGTATATTGGTTCACACGACCATCTGTTGCGCACCTACGACCAGACAGCCAATAACTCACTCCATCATTACACAGTGGTTGCGTAGTGAAACGTCTGGATTGCCCAATCCCACCTTGTTGTAAAACCTTGCTAGAAAGTGCCATCACGATCGTTTCCCTAACGGTATTTACACAGCACGTAACATCATTGGCATGCCTGTCTTGGCACCATATGCTCTCAATGTTGGGGCTTCCTGGTTAGACTGAGTGGGGGGGGCATTCAGCATGGATAACAACATAGAGATTTTAGAAAAGTCTTAACTTTTTTGGATTAGACAGCTCCCAGGAATGCCCCAGTCAGCATGGGCTCCATGGCTAATGGTGTGGCTGTGGGATTCCAAGTGATGTAGGCTGCATCTACATGCAGCAGAACAATTGCCAGTTTGATTTGCCATGGATCAGTGGCAGTCAGAGTTACTAGCTTCTTGTAGTTTTGCCATCGAATATGTTAGCCTTCTCTTGTCAGAGAGCTCTCGGGTGCATCAGACGAACTACAAATCCCAGAAAATGTTTGTATGCACCTGAAGCCCATGGCCAGTTAAAGTGGTGTCAAACGGCATATTTCTGCAGTGCAGCTGCCCCAGTCCCTCAAAAAGTAATGTTCTCGCCAAGGGTCTGTTAGTTGTTTATTTTTTTTCATAGGTCCTGGAATTTAAAAATGTTCTCAGGTAGAATGATAAGTGGCAATCCATGTCAAGAATTTTGGTGCGATAACTGGCTGTCAGCTTGCTGTAGTCAATTTTTTCAGTGCTATATTAAATTCTGATGTTTAAACAATACAGTGGGACGTGTTGATATATGCCACTGGGGTTTGGTTCCAGGCACCCTATGTGGGATTCAAAAATCAATCGGAATACTGAAGTCACATTTAAATGTCACAGTTGTAGCAATAATGGTATGCCCTTATATGCAATGGCAAAAATACAAGGTTTGCTTTTTTTGATTTTTTTTTGGGGGGGGTGAGACGTTAGCAGATATTTTCAAGTCATGGATGATTTAATCTGTTGGATGTCAGAATATCTGTGGATGTTGTGGGTACGGATTGTGAACTAAACTTCCCCATTTCTGGACTTAACCAACCTACTGGTGGGCGCAAAAGTGGTTACAATGCCTGTACTGCAGGCCATTCACTTAAAAACCAAAGGTTTGCGAGTTTCAAGACCAGCCAAAAGTGCCCACAGTTCGACTGCAGGCTTGCCATCCCTTCTGAGGTTCGCTAAAAATGAGGTACCCAGATCTGTGTGGGGCAAATTAGCTTACTTTGCTGGTTCACACGCACAAAAATTCCGCTTGATCTTTTCCACAATAGCGAGATATAATATAAATAAAAACAACAACCAAATCAAAACACAAAAATATGACCAGCCCAAATTAATGAAATCGATAGCCACCATGTAGGGAAACTGCTAAGGGTCCAAAACATACAGTACTGCAGAAATAATCCCAGTTTGAGACTGCATTAGTAAACTGCCTGTGGCTGCAGTGCTAGGGAATCCTGGGAATTTGAAGTTTGTTGTGGCCCACAGAGCTCTGTGACAGAGAAGGCTCTTAAACATCTGCACCAACAAAACCACCAGTTTCCCTGGAATTCCACTTGCACAGAGCCAGAGCAATTAAAGCAGTGCTCCAAATGAGATTATTTCTCGGCAGTGTATTGTTGGACCTGTAGAGAGTCTTTTCCGTAGTGGGTCCACCTCTGACAGGTATCCTACAAACGTTATGAACTGCTCTTTACAAAAGAAAGTCAACCCAGGACCTTTAAAACTTATTCCGTTTTATAGTCTCGACCTCTCTGTTGTGTAAACTGCTGTCCTTAAAAGTTTTACACAGTTTTTTTTTTATAAATTTCCTCAGTGTGGCATTTGTTTTGTGAACCCCGCCACTCAGACTTTTTTGTCAGATTAAATTGGGTTATAGGGGTGCCTAGGCATGTCTCAGTTCTAATGTAAGTTATTTTAAAAAACCATCAACGAGACACTCAATGAAAGCATAGTCAAGATTTGGTTTGGGGCTGGCAGCCACAGTGTTTCATGTTCAATATGCACCATGTTTGAAACTCGGGGTCGAGAGGAAGGAAAGAGGGAAAGTTGTGGAGGGAGGGGGAAAGATTTTTGATGTGGTGGTTATGTATATTCATTTGTTTGCAGACCAAATGCCCAACCAGTAACAACTAACGGTGGCCCAAGCTTTTGCCCGCAGCAGCAATGGTCTGTGGAACGTAAGATAGTCTTGTAAAATGTTATCTATACTTATTAGTCTGTTAAAAATTTATTATAATGATTTCATTGCTATTATAATTATCTTTATGCTTATTTTATTTCTACTATTTTCTTCGCTTTGTCTGTTTTACATACTAAGTTTTATAAGTGAAAATTTTAATATATAACTATTGTAGTTGATTGCTGTTTGTTGATGTTGTGATCAGTTGATCGTAATCATTAACTGAAAATTGTAAAGGTTAATGCGCACATTTTGGTTAATTAGTTACAGCCAAAGGAGAACCTCCATGTTCCATGAGGTAGCATGATAAACCAATTGGTTTGGATTGGCAATAATGCGGAAAAACGACAATTGCTTTCAATGCTTGGCTTTGTGGCTGACTGTCCTGGAAACCTAGCTGCGATCGTAGTTGGCTGTTCAAGACAAGGCAGACACAAAGAGGAGATGGTATGCTTTGTCTTCCACCCTTGCACGGGCTCTTCCCTCATTGTTCCTATTTTGCCATTATTACACCAACAGTTAAAGTAGTATTGGGTAATATGGTGTGCTTGGGGAAAAGGGAGCTTAGAAACAGTTACTTTTTTGACATTATCATGTTTCAGAGTGCCACCAAGTTCCTCTTCATGGCAAGTGCTCTCATGCAGGGATTCTGCGGACCATGTCCATTTGAAAGCAAAGTATAGATGCTCCCAAGTTCCGCTCTTTTTGGCACTGCACCCTTCTCATATATGGCAACCTTTTCCCATCTGGACAGATTGCATTTCCCAGCAGCTTGGACAACGATGCGCTTTGGCCAAACTATTTCAGTCTTGCACAGGGGCATGATGGCTCTTTAAAACGCAGCTATAGCTGAAGGTCCACTCCAGGCTCGTAGTAGTGCACACAGCAGTGAAATATTTAGCTTTCCAAACACTACATGAAAAGATAAGAGTGGAAGGAATTGACTTTGCAGGTTGAAAAGGCAAAGCCCACTGGTCTAGTGGTCCTTCTTCTTCCCTCCCAATCTAGAGGTTACCAGGCAATAAATGACATCACATTCATTGTAGAAACCACAATGAGCAATTAGACTTTCAACTGGGCCACTGTGCATAAGAGATTTGCTTTCACAATTGGGATCTAGAAAAACCGAAGCAAAACAAATTGTAAACACATATGGAATCTTCCAAGGCACCTCCTGATGAATGAATTGTTGTAATTTTGAGAGGCCAACCTATATGGAACTGTGCACAGGAGGTGACTCCTTCTTTCCTGAGTGGCAATTTCCATGTACAGCCCCAATCCCCCAAACCATTCTCTTCTGTCCAAGGCATATGCTATGCTTGGTACAAAAAGCCAACAGATTGGGGAACAGATAGTCCATTACGAATTAACTCACATCAGGTTAGGGTGTGGCCTTCTTTTTTTCTCGGTCACCCCTCTTTCTTTCTTTAGCCCCTTTCCTCGGTTCCTGAAACTTTCCTTCGCCTGAATCAGGAGTCCATGATAGACAGAAACAAAAAAGCTTCACCTGAACCAACTGAGATAGGAACGAGCCAGTGTGGGGGTAAGATTTTGCAACAGGGACAAATAATGTCCATTTTTTTTTTCTTTTCTTTTTTGCCATTTCTGTCAAACTTGCTGTACCAGTTTGCATTTTGACTTTAAACCAGTCAGGCAGACAAGGTGGCTCATGCGGAGTCAAAGCTGTACAAACTCAGTCCTGCTAAACTACAAAAGCAAGTGGTTTCAGACACAGTTTTGCCACAAACATCTTACCTATAGATTTGATGGTGATGGTTTTCCCCATAATCGTGCAGCTGCAACATCAGTTGGTCAAAGTGCAGTCAATCCAACATTAACCAAACAGGTGACTCTTCCTCAAATCCCCTCTACCAGTGAATCGTAAGTTCTTCTGCCAGCCTAAAGAAGGGAAATCTATACGGTATTTCCTTTCTTGCCCCATGCAGCTTTGTATAAATTATGGGCAAATGTATAATAATATTCATGTTATATGTATCTTAACCATCAAGTCCCAATCGTGTAAATTCTCTCTCACATTCTCTCAGTTTGTGTTTGAAAGTAGAAGGCCACTGCTGTTTACATAGACTTAGTATACTCTCAAGCTATTGTTCTAACAAAACCAGTGTACAAGAGATACGCATGTCATTATTCTTTAACTGTACAAGCCCACCAATTTTGGGGGAAATGTTTGTGGATGCTATGTGCCCTTGTACAGTTCACCTGTCCAAACTTCAGGGTGACCACAATGGATTTCATAGGCAAATTCTTATCTTAAGGCAAGGAATCTCCGATGTCGCACTTGCCCAGTTCTTAACTCCTGAACTATATCCTTAGTAGGAATTTTGGTTGTTTGGTTGGTTAGTCTCCCATCTCAAGTCTATTAAAACCAGGACCTACTTGCCGTTAGCTTCCAATGAGCAGACATTATCTTGGTTGCCTTTAGGGTTATTTGGACCCCTTGGGAGAAAACATACTCAAGCAAAAATATTAAGCCCAGATTCTACACACATGATCTAAGTTATTTGTAGCGCTTTACAAATATGTAGGCTGCATTGAAGCAAATGCCAACTCCAGTCCCTATTAGTGGAACTGTGAATGATTATGCCCATAGAAATCTTCGGGCATGTGCAACAAGAGTGTTTCCAGTGTGAATTGGGTGCTGTCTAATGTTGCATTGTGCACTAGTCTGGATGTTACCACCAGGCCATTCCTGTTGGTGCATTGGGCTCTTCTCATGCTTTACTGGACCACATTCTGATTCGACACATCAAGCAACTTCCCTAGCTGTGCGATTGGGTTCTTCTCATGACTGCATTGTGGCCCCACTGTGTGGATGTGGCACTGGGCACTTTTTTTGAAGGCCATTATTGGGGCACTGTCTGAGGCACATTGGGACACACACGTTTGTTCTCTGGCACTTACTTAACTGGTATCTGCGATGTGCATTTGGGATTGGCCTGACATGCATCGAGGTTGCCCTCACTGTACATCAGGGCTGTGGTTTGTCATCAGTCCAATCGTCCACTGGGCTGACCATTATTCAAACAGCATACCTGTATATTGTAGCCATCATTAGCAGCCATTGCAAAATTACACTCACTTCTGGGTTCCTCTCTTCACAAACAGTTCATCTTATGAAGAAGCAGAGTCCCATGATTAAATGCAAGGCCATTGCTCCCTTTGTAAATATGGGGAATGTTAATCTAGAAGACTGACTGGTTATTAGTTTAAGAAAAAGATTTTGTCATTTTATTTTTAAAAAAAGAAACAGCATATTTTATTCTTTTTAAAACATAAACTTCAAACTTCACCTTTTGAATCCTGAATTTTGTGTCTGGTCTGGTCTTGACGCAGGCGTAGAACATTCCCTCTCCCCACCTTGTGGCAACGGAGCTACAATTGTCAAATAAAATCCGCCCATTCCATCCAGTATTTTTCATTCCAAATCCAATGACCAGCAATCCCTTTTTCCTCTCAGTAGTCAGAGTGTAGATCAACATTTCCCCAAATGGTCCCTTATGATTTAGCAGAGCTTTAAACTGCTCACCAACATTTGGCTATCAGTTTAACGCCTGCACATCCAGGGCCCAGAGCAGATGAGGCATTGATAGTTTCAATTAAACTTTATTTATATCTTGTCTTCCCCTCCTAGAGTGGGATTTCAGGGTATTTATCAAATTAAAACCTGATCAGCAAACATAATTAACAAACTTACAGCAAGTCATCCCTAACACATAGAATTAAACTGTTAAAACGCAGTTTAATACATATACTGGAAACAGTTTTAAAAGCAGTTTAAACGAAAATACAGCTTACAAACAATTACATCACCGTCTTACAGCCCTTTTTCTTAAAAAGCACTTCTCTAACAAGACTATCTGAATAAAAAAGTCTTGATTCGGGTCCATACAAGAGAAAGCAAGGAGCTTTGGTACTAGCCTCCACTATGCACAAGGACTATGCCAAAATTCTAGGGGCAGCCACTGAGCTAAGTGCCATTGCCTCACTTTCCCACTATCTTCGTGCCTGTGAAGGTTGTGGGACTGGAAAGAAGGATCTGTTCTTGCACATGTCCAGAGGTCTAGGCAAAGGGGCAAATACTTATCTATGTCAGATTTAACCCAGAAGCTAAGAAGTCATATAAAGGTCATAATATATCTGCTATATCTATTGCTATATCTATCTATATATATATAGACAAGCATCTGCCTTGTTTTTTAACTGCAAGTGGTGTTGTGGATGGAGTGGACAACCTTTCATATCATAATCAGTGAATTGGTGAATCTACCCTGGGATGTCGGACTCCTACAGGCAGCTATCCAACGTGTAACAACAACAATGCTTTCCATGGGATAGGATTCCAAAACCTGGTATAGGCTCTTTTATAACATTTCATTTGTCGCCACTGCTTATGGGCAGGCATAACAGTTATACCAAGTGTAGTTACGTACCTTTACATGGATTGCTACAAGAGAGCGAGGAGGTATGTATCCTCTTTATGAAGACACGACACATGTGACCCACTCTAGAAGGTTTTACCACTATTTTTCCTTCATTCCTAGCTTGCCCTCTGTGATATCAGCATTACTGACTATGCTGCTCATAATCATCTACACACCAAGCTTGTATTCCTGATTGGTTGTGGTCACTGCTTCTGAGTCAGGAACAATGAATGAACAGACATCTACAGAATCCATAGAGTATTAAGGAGGCCTCCATGGATCCGGTCACATCCAAACCCCTTGCTGCAGGGCAGGATCTTCAGTGTAATAAAGCATCTTGTAAAATTGTGAACTTCATTATGGTGAAAGCTTTAGATTCTCGAGTTTTGTGGTAATTCGTAAAGCCAATAATTAGAATAATAAAAGTTGGAAGGTCCCCATGGGCCATGCAAGGTCTGACCCTTGCTCCAGTCACAGCAGGCAGTGTAGCTTGTCCAGCCTATTTTGACAGACAATCTGGAGAAGGAGACGCACACACCACCATCTTCTAGTAGCACTGTGTTCGCATTGCATGACACCAGAGATGTTCCTTCTCAATGTTCAGTCCAACAATGTACCCTCCTGGTTCTTACCCTGTTACTGGCGGCACATCACAGAAGTTCACAACCTGCGGGGGCCCCTCCTCTGCCTTGCAAGTATTGTAAAGAGTTGTCGAAAGCCCCTCAGCAAATAGCTTCACTCAAGATACAGCTAATGTTGGCCCAAGCTCCTGTAAACCTTTTTTCCTTATGATCTTTGTTCTCCCATAACCTCTGTCTTCTTCTTCGTTCTTGCCCCATCTCTGAATTCTTCGTCTAAAATGAAGTGACCTAGTAAATGAATGCAGTAACTCCACGATGAGGCGTTGAAACCAGGTGCAAAAATGTAGTGATGAGACTTATTACTTTTTCTCAAAAGGGGGGGTGGTGTACAGTGGTTAAATGCTATGTACTGCAGCCACAGGTTGTGAATTTGATCCCAGGGACCTGCGCAAGGTTGATTCAGCCTGTCCATCCTTTCATAGAAGTTTTCGGTTGTAAAACGACATACCTCAGCTGTGCCGTCGTGGCACACAATGGGACTTACAGAATTTGTGAACCACTTAGCAGAGTGCTGAGTTTCAATGCGAATATATGCGTATAGAAAATGTACATATGCATATGGCTATATAGTTACTGAGAACAACAGTTGAAGAGAGATGGCACTGAGATCAGACACCCTGAGGGCATTTCCATCGGGAGACCTCCTTTCCAATCTGAAAAACTAATATCACTGATCGACAACTACTCTGAGCACAGTTGCTCACAACCAATTTATGGCATTCATCTGGATGGTGTTGCCACTTATTTCACTATTAAATGCGGTTTTCCAAAATGTTTGCCGAAAGAAAATTGAAGATAACATGACAATCCACGAGCATCCCAGCATGCCCCCATGATCAACCTAAACTGGAGCACCTGCTATCCTCAGAACAGCATATAGAGATTAGTTTCTGGCAGGGATTTGGTTCTGGAAAAATTTCACAGTTTGGACTCACTATGCTCGAGCATGCATTGGGTTTCATAGTAAGATATTTGTTAGACTGGACTCCTGAATACTATACCACTTACTATGATATTTTTCACTGGTTTGAGGATGTCAAGGCCAGTTTCCTGGTATCAATCGCATCATCCGCATCATCATCATCATCATCATGCATCATATCATCATCATCATCATCAATCATCATCATCTCCTCATCCTCCTCCTCCTCCCTCCTCTGGCCATTTTTGGTAGAGCAGACCGAATGTTTGCTTGTGTTCACGTCCTCTGGCATCCTGTACCATTCGCTCCAAAATTTATCAAAAAAGATAAAGTGTAAAGTGGTACTGTGCGAGTATTTACAATTCTTTTGAAGAAGCCTGGAGAAAGGGGAGGGGGTATAGCAAGTTTTTCTGAGAGCCTGGAGGAACAGGGGGACGGGGTGGTAGGTTTAGCACTGAAGCAACAGGTTTGCAAAGAAATGGGTCACCTAAGAACAGATTTGACATTGACAGTAATAAACTTACAAGTCTTAGTGCTTGGTGTTTATAATTTGACTCCCAAGGCCTCTGGGCCTCCAGTGCCACGGACACAGGATGGAGGTGGGGATTATCCGCACGCTATAATTCGCTACACCCGCACCGAATGTTGCTGGCCTGGCCATTCAGCTCTGGGTCCCCAGCCAGGCTCTACAGGCCATTTGCTCGTCCGCATCACTTTTTCAGTCCCACAGTGTGGCACAAGCTACCGCAGACTAGTGACTTGTAAAAGTAGTTGCTGTGAATTTAGTGTGGTCTTGTTGACTTGGGGTGCCTGCATGGTGGCCGGTGTGATTTGGCAAGCAATTTAGTGTGCACATAATCCCTGACTACAGGTTCCATGCCAGTCTACTCAGGCGTGCAGCCTGGGGGAGGTCAGAAGATGAGTTTACAAATGACCAAGGTGATTAACACTCCTTATTCAGAAGGAAAGGTTTTATGGAGGGACTGATGAAAGGAGCACAGAGAAGTGTACTATCTGGTTCCGGACGGACGAAAGGGGTGTCGAGGTGAGACCTTTTACGAAAAACCCTGGACAGCAAATCCCTGTACACGGCCCTAATTGCTAACAGGTGTAGTGTCTATACTCTCTTCTGCTAGCAGCCTGACTTTTTATTTATACTACAATAATACTGGAGCATTGCTTGATTCAGACCAAGGTAGCCAGTTTTGAACTTGAAAGAATCAGTGAATCAAGGGTGAATTACATGTTCACTCCCATAAGATTTTCGCTCTTGGCCTGTTACTTGCCCTTCTTCATCACCCCATGGCGAGACATACACAGCTTTTTCTGTGCCTTGTGTACCACAAACTTTACTTACATGGGCTCCACAGCAACTCTTAACAAGGTTCCACACCAATTGGGCAATCATGAGTGAGATTTGTTTGTTATAATGCAAGGATTTAACGAAACAAGATCTAGGAGAAGGTGGTCATGCACCATGGAGAGCAGCAGCGCTTTGCAAACTGAACAAGGGCCAGACTAATGAGCTCGCAGAGATTGAATAAGCTTGCAGTGCTGGTTCGGAAATGATATGGCAGTGACCTATCCATCTTCTATACCATGATTGTAATCTACGCCAAAGTCAACAACTGGGTCATTGGCTTTAGCAAACAGCAATGCCAGGTCCATAGACTGACGGTGCATCTGATCCAACAAGTCACATTTTACTTATGGGGCTCCTACTGCCAAAGAGTCAAGCCAAGCAAAAGATTCATTTAAGCAAAGAAAATTGTTTAACCTCTAGTTTAGGGGAGGTAGGCTTGAATAAACAAAATATATGTTTGAAAACAAATTTTAAAAGCTAACTCATAACAGTGATTATTGGATGGAAAATAGAATCAAAACTGGATAGTCTGGAAATATTCTTCAGCCCAGTGAAAAAGCAGTTTTTTTCTTCTGCGCAGTGAAAACATAGACATGGTGTCAGGATCTGAGTCCTCAAAGTTCCTGCCCGCTTTGTTAGTCAATTGGGCCTTGCCTTTGTCCTGTTTTGGTTTCATGTTACTGGAGCCAGGATATTCATGCTGGTGGTGCTGGGTTGAGAGAATGGTGATCTATTTGGAATAGCGGTTTATAAATAAAACATATTATTATTATTATTATTATTATTATGAGTATTATTATAATTTATATTATTTTAATTATTATTATCTGTCCTGGGATGGCTATGAGTAGATGTGAAGGAAAGGTAATAGGCACTGAGAAACTGCCAAGTCATCTGTTGGGAAGGCCTGGTACAAAAGAATACAATGGGCAGTTAGAGAAAGGAATTCGTTGGCAAAGATTGGAAAAAAATTTTATTGACACAGAGAGCAAAAATGAAAATTGGCTACACGAAATTGTTAAAAATTTAAAAATGAAGGTTAAAAAACAAACAAATGAAAGGAATTGAAGATGTAAAGACAACCACATCAATTAGCATTTATAAATTATAAATGCCACATAGAAAATGTTGCCATGATTTGGAGCCAAAGGTGTGGTGTGTGTGGTGTTGGTGGTGTGTGTGTGGTGTATGTGTTGGGATTGCCACCAAAGGATTTTGGGAGTAGCGTTAAGGCACAGCTAAGTATAAAATAAGATTCATTAAGCAAGAAATTTTTTTAACGCTTTAGTTTAGGGGCGTTAGCGATTGACATAATAATCAAATGTATATGTTTGGAAAACAAATTTTAAAAGCACCCATACAGTTAATTGCTTTGGGATGGAAACACTAAAATCAACCTGTCATCAGTCCTTATTTGTTTACCTAATCTCACAGAATTATATAATTTATTCTTTAAGGGAAAAACAAAGGCTTAAATATATTGAACAAGTAATAAAGACTCTTGTAGAGATAAGTGAGAATTGGTGATTGAGAAAGCAAAGGAAAAATGGGTTAATGTAGAGGGTAAAAATGTAATTAATGATATATTCCATATCTCCCAGAATGATTGGTGAATTTAAATTTAAACCCTCTGTGTTGCTGTTTGTGGGACGGGAAAGGGAATGACAACAACTGCAAAAAGAGTACATTATGAATTATGGATCATGTATTAGGTAACATATGTCACTATGCACTATGCAAAAATTCATAAACTATAAGGAAATAATAATAATCATACGAATGAACTACTAATAATAATAATCAGAAGCCTAAGTGAGTAGTTTTCTTTTTATACCGCCCTTCTTGCAATCAGGGCGGTGGAACACATTATATAACATAACCATACAATAGAAAAAAACATTTTACAATTAAAAAATCAACATTAAAAACCATCTGGCCAGCTTGCCACTGCTGTCGGGGGGGGGGGGGGGGGGGGGGGGGGGGGAACTAACTGAGCTGTATCCGGGAATGCTCATTGAACAAGAAGGGTCTGTAATCCCTTCTTGAACTGGGCCTGGGAGGTGGCCGAGCGGAGCTCTCCGGGCAGCGAATTCCAGAGGGTCGGGGCCGAGGTGGTGAAGGTCCTCCTGGATGTGGAGGCAATGCTTGCCCCTGGGACTCCTCAATAGCTGCGCCCAGATGTTCTGGAGTGGTGCGGGCAGATTAAATAGGGGGAGAGGCGGTCCTCTAGGTATCCTGGGCCCAAGCCAGTTAGGGGCTTTAATAGGGTTAATAAACCAACACCTTGTAATTGTTGCCCGGAAAACGATAGGCACCAGTGCGGTTTCTTTAAGCACTGGTGTTATTGGACTGCCCTGGGTATAGCCAGGCCAGTCCTGGCTGCCATAGTCTGTACCAGTTGTAGCGGCTTCCGGGTTTGGTACAAGGGTTGCCCCTGTAGAGCGTGTTGCAGAAGTCCAATTTAGAGGTACCAGAGCAATGTTACTACCGTTTCAGGTCCCTCCTCCTCCGCCCAGGTAGGACGCAGCTGGCAATCAGCAGAAGCTGATTAACAGTGCTCGACCACTGCATTCCACCTGAGATGTAAGGTGGAGCGATGAGTGCAAGGAGAAACCCCAGGCTGCGTACCGAGTCCTTCACGGGGAGCGTGGATCCCGTTCAGGAAAGGTGGAACAACCCCGCCATCCCCGGGCCGGGAGAAACGCTATCACGAGTACCTCCGTTTTCGCTGATTCAGACTGAGTCGGTTTTTCCGCTCATCCAGCACCAGTACCGACTCCAGACAAGGCCACGAGGGAAGACTCATCCTCAAGTCACTCTGCATCAGTCGGAGACATGAGAAGACTATTTGGGTGTCAGCAGCGTACTGATAACCCCGGCGCCCCATGTCTCCGGATGCTCCTCCTCCCATCGGTTTCATTAAATGTTTGAAAAGCAGGGAGACAAATGGCTCCGTGAGGGACCCAGATTGTGAGGGGCCTCCTCTTAAACTTATCGGAGCACACGGCTCCCAGCTGCCCATCTGGAACATCCCAGAGATGTAGGACCGGAACCACTGGAGCGAAGTGCACCCGATTCCCACCTCTGCCAGGCGCTCCAAAGGATACCATGGTCTATGGTATCGAAAGCCGCTGAGATGTCCAAGAGCACCCACAGGGGACAACGCTTCCCCTGTCGATGCCCAGACGGAGATCAAGGACAAGGCGACCTGACCGGTCCAGATAATCCGTTTCGTCCAAATCGAATGAAGCTGGATTGCAACCGCCCTCGTCGATCACCTTCCCCAGAATGGCAGTAGCGAAACTGGCCAATAATTATTATGCCATCCAGGGGGTCGGGGAGGCTTTTTTAACAGCGGTGTTACAATGGCCAATTTTAAGCTGGATGGAAATTGCCCGTCCATCAAGATGTAGTTTATAATCCGGTGTAACAATGAAGTTACCACCGGTCCCCCTGACGCTAGCCATGAGGAACAGGGAATCAGAGAGCAGGTTGTCTTCCGAACACTTCCAGGAGCTTGCCACATCATCGGTTACGAACCAACTCAAACTGATCCAGTTTATGGATCCACGGAGGCTCTGGATACCTCGACCCTAGGTTCCTGCTGTCGCCTAATGCTGGCTTTAAGAACCCGTCGCTTATCCGAGAGGTTGTTAATATCCGTGAAGAAGTTGTTAAATTTGTCCACAGGCCGTAGAAGGTTCCAAGGATCTGGTTCGGAGGCAGGAGGGAGCGAGTTAGCTCCCCTGACTACCTGAACACTCGGGCTGGACGCGACTTCTCCAAAACCGCAAGACGCGACACGAGCACCAAGAACGAGTTCTTAGATGGCTCGTATCGCCTCTCCGTAGTCCGCCAAGTAGGCGTCTAGGAGAGCCTTGTCGGCTAAGCGTAGGTGTTTTTCTGCCAGCGATGCTCTAGACCCGTCCGCAGAACCCGCTTCTCCCCTCGCCCGAGATCTTCCATATACCAGGGGCTTACGTTTTTTTTTTTTGGGGGGAAGCAGGCCCTGAGAGGGCGCTTGGGAGCGATCCGGTGTAGAGCCCTAGAGAGACCGTATCCCAGATGCAGTCAGGGCATCCAACAGAGGCGACGTCATCGCCAACCATGTACCCCTCTAGGCTTCTTGGAACCTTTCTGGGTTCCATCACCTTCGAGGGTGGACCATCCTAATAGGTCCACCACCCCCCGGGGGGGATCGGGGTAGGAGCCTGGATTTTTGCCTTCCACGAGAAATGAGCCATCCATACAGGGGGAAATATTAGTTAGTTCCGCCCACGGAGTTGCCGCACTCCCGTGACAAAGACCAAATCCAGTGTTTACCCGCAAAAGGCGGTGGACCCAAGATCAACTGGGACAAGGCCATGGCGCCATGTATCCATGAATGCCCGAGCCGCAACCGGATGGAACATTGTTTGGCGCGAAGGGGTTGGTGAAATCACCCAGGACAATAGCCAGGGGGGGGGTTTCCAGCATCAGCGTCCGAGACCAACTGTGCAGCTCGTTAAAGCGAGTCTGTAGCGCACGGGGTGCCGATAACCAACAAATCCCTAGACTGTCCCTAGCCTTCAGGGTCAAGTAAAATACACGTGAAGAAGGAAGTTTGACGGATGTGGTTCCTGGTGAGAAGACAAGGTGTTTCTTATGTCCCAAAAGGCAACACCCCACCCTGCCCACCTAACCGGGACTGGTCCTTCACCGAAAACCGGCAGGGAAGGGCCTGAGCCCACACAAAGCTCCCCCGCAGGCCCAAGCCAGGTTCGGTAATGCAGCCAGGTCACAATTACTATCCGCCAACAGATCGTGGATGATGTGGGTCTTGTTTGTTATAGACCTGGCATTGCACAGGACAGAAGACAGGGTTGTGGAACGGTTGGAGTGAAACCCTCAAAGTCCTTTTGGTTAGGAGGGGGACAGGAGGAGAGATAGATATGACGCATCGAGTCTCGCATTCCTCTGTAATGCAGTCCAATCTCCTCCGCCATACCTCCCCCGGCCCCACAACCACCTCAATGGGGCTTCGCTCGTGAGACATTACCCTCTCCTCCCCAGCCGAAGCATTCCCCGCATCCATATCCTCCCCCTCCCCCTACCAAGCAACAGGAAGAACAGAGGTATGGCACAACAGACATCCTCTGTTTCAAAGCGGGCATGAACCCACAACACTCCTGCCCCTGGCGCCATGGCGAGTGCACGTTGCGCAGTTGCGGAGCTGCGGAGTCCCCAAACAAAACAGTCCGGGAAGGGCGAGCCAGCAGCAAAACGGATGGAGTCCGTGGCAAGGGGAGGCCCTGGCGGGAGAGGAGACCAGGCAAGCTGGCTTTAGTGGTGCCACGCCGGCGCCCGACACAAACCCCTCTCTCCGCCTTCCGCCCCAGGAAAGGTCCGCAAATTTTGGCTCACCAGAGCCCGCCGAGGAGATGCAGGAGGAGAGGGAGTTCCCAACATAAACGGAGTCCGTGGGCGGCCTCCCCAGCCGGTGCGCAGGAAAGCGGTGGCCTTCTTGGTGAGCCAAATTTGGGACAGCTGGGGGAAGGCGGAGAGAGGGGCGTGTCGGGGCAGCGGCACGCTGAAAGAAAAGAAAAGAAAAGAGAAGGGATTTTTTTTTTTGCTTTCAGGACGGGGGTTTGAGTGGCAACATGGAAGTGCTTTGTGCTTTTATTATTCGTGTAAATCAACTGACTTATTCCTAACACATTGTCTTTTGTGACTGCTTTGGGCATCTGATAAGCTTTCTGTTTTAACACTGAAGCTTTAGATGTTCGAGCTAAAGTCTGTCCACTCTATGACACATGGACACACCACATAGAGGCCATCGTGTAGACATAAACCATAATCAGTTCTCTAGTTTTCACCTTTAAATGGAAAAGATTTCCAAGGGGTGGTGCTCGGGGACGTTGCTCATCAAAGAGGAGGCTTAATTGTGGAGTCCCTCAAGGCGCCTCCTGTCCACGATACGGTTTCAACAATGTACATGAAGCGGCTGGGAGAGATCATCTGGAGCAGGGGTAGGCAACATTTTTGAGCCGGGGTCCAGTTGCTGTCCCTCAGACAACGGGGGGGCCAAAGCCTGGGGGTGGAGCTGCACCCACCAGTGGTGGAGGCGCATGCCGTGGGCGGAGCTTCCACCCTCCGGTGGCCAGGCCTCCTCCTCCTGGGCCGCCCCTCACAGAGGCCCGCTGCCAACCCGCCAGAGCACTGTGTTGCAGGCCCTGGTGAACCGCAACGGGCCTCCTAGAGGACCACCGACATTTTTTTTAAATGGCGGTGAGTCTTGTGGCGATGGAAAGTACGCGAGAACTTTGTTTGCATTTTAAAAAACAAATGGCGCTTGGAGCAGCGCAGAGGCGGGGCGGCAAATCGGCGGCAGGATTGCGCGGGGGCTGGTGGGAAGCCGCGGCGGGCCGCTCCCGCCGTGGGCCGGAGTTGGCCAACTCCTGATCTGGAGGCATGGGGTGGGGTGTTATCAGTACGCTGGATGACATCCACAGCTATACTTCTCTCAATGTCTCGGTCCTTCAACTTTGACTTCGATGCATCTGCGTCTAAATGATTGTCTTAAGACAGTAAGGGAATTGGATGAGGGAAAACAAATTGAAAGCTGAATCCAGACAAAAAACAGAGGTACTTACGGTATCAGGCCTCCGAACCCAGGCAGCAGGATACAACCCTCTAGCTAGACCTAGAAGGGGTCCACGGGCGCGTACAGACCGCCGAATTGCGGCGTCTGGCTGGCCCGGCGGCGCGTGCAGCATCTGGGAGACGCATCGTGTAAACTGGCGGGAACTCCCGGACGCTGTGAGGAAGGAGCGTGGAAATTGCACTCCCTTCCTGGGCGCCCCGTAAGTGGGGCCACAAAGCGGCAGGCGCGCTTTTCTCAGCATCACTTCCGCTGCGACAAACACGTCTGGACACTAGGCATCCAAGACGTCAAAAATGGCGGCGGCCATGTGGAATGGCCGCCGCCATTTTGTGACGGGACAAGTCCGTAACAGGATAGGGGCGTCTAGAAGAAGCCCCCTTTTTAAACTGGACGTCCTAAGGACGTCCAAATGGCAGTCTGTAACCCGCCACACTCTCCTCAAAGGACCTGTGTTCGCAGTCTGGGGGTGCGCCTAGATTCGTCAGCTTCACATGACAAGCAGGTGAATGCGACGGTCAGAGTGCCTGTGATCAGCTTTGGCTGATACGGCAGCTGTTTACTTTCCTGAAGTCATGGACCTTGAGACTGTAGTGCATGCACTGGTAAACCTCACACTTGATTTCTGCAATGCACTCTAACATGGGGCTATCCGCATGCTTCGTCCGGAAACTTCAATTTAGTTCGAACATGGCAGCCAGATTGGTCGCCGGTACATCCAGAAGAGAACATATAACACCATCTTAAAGAGCACTTTACACTGGCGTGCTCTCATTTCTGGCCGAGTACAAGGTGTTTGGTTAAATCACTTTTAAAGCATTAAATGGCTTGGGTCCAACCTATCTTCGGGATCGCCTCCTGCCATATAATCCTCCCTCAAAACTAGATCCTCGAAAAATTTCTGTTACCGCCTTGTAAAACAAGGGCTGTCCAACACCTTCCAGAGGGACCTTCTCAGCGGTGCGCCCGAGATTGGTGGAATGGCCTGCTGACGAGATCCGTCATATTACCACTCTAAACAGCGTTTAAAAAGCTATAAGACGGATTTCTTCCGCAGGCCTTTCCTGAGTAGTTCTCTCCAGCTATCAAAAGGAAAATCTAATTGCTGATCTCTGACTATTGTTTTTAAGTATTTTTAATGTTTAAATTTACATTGTGTTAATTGTATTTTTAAGGAGGCGGTGGGTTGAAGGGTTCGGACTGTAGATTGGTAATCTTGGAAGCTGACTCTAGTTGCATGTTGTATAGAGGTGGGGTAATCATTATTTATCATCAATCTCAGCAGCATCATCATCATCAGCATCATCAAAGATATAGATAATATAAGAAGTGATAGTAAAGATTAAAGATATGACATACCACATTAAGACTGTAAGTTAAATATACGTGCCTGTCATCCATCTATGATAAGTATTCTCTAGAATCAGTTTTTTGCAAGAATCAGAGAATCGTTGAATGTAGAGTTGGAGAGACCAAAGGGCCATCAGTCCAATTCCCTGCCATGTTTTTTTTTCCTTTGCATTTTGTTGTGTATATGTGATGTTTTCAGTAACGAAGTTGGCTTGTATATACTGACTCAGAGCCTTGTTTCCATCTAGGTAAGGAAGTGGGGATCACTTGACCCCCAAGCTCAAATCCCAGTAGCCCTTAGCCAGCATTGGCCAAAAAGTGATGGAGCTGGAGTTTCATTAGGACAAGTGGAAGGATGCCCAATTTGATCGAGCAGAGATTTCTCCCTGGTGGGATGGTTTGCTATGTATCTCGCCCCACCCGCCCCCGGGCACATTTTAATAAAAAAGAGGAGAATTGGTGGACAAAGACGGGCACAAAATTTCATTGCTGATGTTAATGTAGGACATGAAACATTTAAAAATTACAACTAATTAAAGAGTACCCCAAGGAGCTACAAAGAGACCGGGCCTGTGATAGTCCTTGCCCCAGAGGGTTCTAATTTGTGGTTTCGGCAAGTGACGGGCATGGGCTGGTCCAAACTGGTCAAACTTGAGTCTTCTCTCGGCCTTTAACTATAAATATGCAGGGAACTGATCCGAAATCTTCGGCATGCAAAGCATATCTTAGGAAAAATTCTTTTTTGTACTGCAGCTCCCCAAATCCCCATGCGCAGCATGGATGGAAGGTATAAACATCTTCAAGAGAGGGTTAAGTAACATAAATGTTTCTGAAGATCTACAGAACTCTGCAAACATCACCTCCCTCCAGTTCCCAGTGAAAGGGAGCCTTGTGAGTTCAATCAAACCCTTCAGTGCTGGAGATCAGAGCCAAATTGTGGTACACTCACTCAATGTGGCCTCTCTCTGTGCAACTGTGTCCATAGGATGCTGTTCCTCCGGCCCTTGAGCGGTAGCACAAATTTATATTGTATATAGGTAAAGAAAAACTGATACTGGTTTGGAAAAACAAGACAGACCAGACCCAGCCAGACAAACAAAACAAAACGCAGTCCCAGCTTCATCACACAAAACAAGCCTTCATGCAAAGTCCCTGAAGCTAGTTCATCATCATCATCAGCATCATCAATCATCAGCATCATCATCAATCTCATTTTTTTTTAAAAAAGATGTTTGCTTAGTTGATATCACATCAGGACGTTGGCAAAGCTTTGGGTGGTGTGGGAAGCACGGGGGGAGCTATGGATGGCAGATGTTTGAAAACTCAAGTTCCTATCTGGCCAGCTATCTGGCCAGTGGTGCATGATATAGCAGTGGAGTATTTTTCTGCTGCAAACTCTAGAGGGCTACAGATTCCTCACAGCTGAAGACTTAAAGAAAATGGTTGAGTTTAAAAAGGCAACATTGCTGAGTTATACTAGAGCTGTTGTGCCTAAGCCTGAATTGTTTTCCCTTGATATCTTCATCATTTTCATCCCATCCACGTGAGGATTAATGTATTAATGTAGAAATAATTTGAACTCTCTCTGTGTGTGCAGCGTGCATGTTGAGAGAGAAAGAGCCAGGTAAGGCAACTGCAAGAATTTCTTTTCTTGTGATGCAATCCTGAGATTTTCTAGTTTTTGGGGAACCAGAACTGTATGAACAGCAAGGTGAAATTTTACAACAAAACCACAAATCCCAGAATTCCATAACATTATGCCATGGCAGTTAGAGGGTGTTCTGCAGTGCAGATAAGACCCTGAAAAGCAGGTAGCACTGGGGTCCTCGTAAACCTGTTTGAGTTGATTTGTGCACATGAACAACCAACTTGAGAGGCTTCTAAATCCATTCCTAGGGACTCTGTGTACCATCTTGAATGCAGTTTTGTCCTAAGAAAACGTGTGTGATTCTGTGTTTCACTACAAAAAGAGGGCAGAAAATAGTGTCTTGTGAAGTCTTATTACCCTCTAATTGATTTTAGCCCACACCACGTTTGTGCTCCCCTTTCCGCTGATCCATACATCTGTAATAAATATCCTTAAACATAATGTCTTCCTGTTAATCTTACTTTACTCGAGCACTCAGAGTAGTTACGTCTCTTTGATAGCCATAAACACACAACACTACTGTAATTCTATGGGTAATTAATTGCATTTTGATTTCATTTATTCATACTTTGTGGTTCTCCGTTTGCGTATCCTCCACTTTCCAACTTGAGGAAACAGTCCTGATCAATCCCTCTGTCAATCCTGCTTTTTTCAGCTGCTTTTAAATGCTCCTCGTTCGTTTCCCTCCTACCACCCCATCCTTTCTCCCTTCTTCCTGTGCTTCAAGCTTGCTTCTCTTGCCGGGCAAACTGAGTTCGAAGTACAGAAGACGTGGTTTGCACTCAGTTTTTTAGTTTGGCACTGAGCAATGTGAGCGGAGAGGATGGATTGGGTAGAATCCTTGCTTTGGGGTAGACTCAAGCAAAAGCAAAATGGCTGCAGTTTGGGATGAAAAAGGCCAGGAAATAACACTGGAAAAACCCTTATCAAATGCCTTTTTAAATAGTCTGAAACTGTTACAACAACACCCTAGGCTATACCTGCTTTTAAAAAAATGAAACTTTGTTATACTCTGACACTCTAAAAGTCTGGGCACAGGAAAGGAGGGAGAGGAGCTGATTGGCAGCCATTTTGAGACCGGTGCTCTCGAGAACCCTGTTGCTCGTTGCTGAAGGGAGGAGTCTTCTGTGAGTCCATCTGTGAGTCACAAGGGGGCGGAGCTAGCAACTAGCTTTATATATCGCAACTTCCAGAGCCTTCCAGAACAGTCCGGCCAGAAGAAAGGAGAAGAGAGGAGCGTCTTGGCAGCCTTTAAGACCCGTGTCGCAAGACCGTGTGCTCATTGGCTGAAGGGGAGGAAGCTTCTGTGAGTCACATCGATGAGTCTCAAGGGGGCGAGCGAGCAGACTAGCTTTATATACCAACTTCCTCCAGAGCCAGAATTTGAGTAGTTCTTTAACTCAACAACTCTGCCTAAAGGTGGCATCAGGTTAATAATCAGATATTGAAACAGAACCTTGGCCTTTAAGTGTAAGGTAGCAGCCAGTACTTCCTTTAAAGAAGTATTTTCCCAGTAGATTGACTGTTATTTCATTACTAAAGACTTTGCAGGATGGAAAAATTAGGGATCTGCTGCAGTCCCACCTGCAACTCTGGGGAATTTTCGCTCTTGCCTACAAAAGTGGAGAACTTCACAATGCACCAAATGCAGTTGGTAGCAAATCGTGGAGGAGAAGTGCGCAGCTCTGAGTCCAGAGTAGCTACCTTCAGCATAGTAGGGGACAAGAGGAGTTTCTGGACACAATAGAACTAACCAGCTTGGAATAAGTACCCAACGCAGAGGAAGAGCTAGGGTGGGAAGAGGTCCTTGCCAAACAGAGGAGGCAGAAACAGCTGGAGGAATTGTCACAAAGAGAGTAAGCCAAGAAGGATTGTTTCGGGAGCTTTGCCGCTAGAGAATCGTTGTGAAGGCTTTTCCCTTATCAAGGGGAGAGAAGAGAAGCATGGACCAGGACTTCAGGGACAGAGCAGGGGAGCGCTGAGAGTCCACCCTAGGGAACAGTCGCTGCTAAACTCGGAGGAGGCGTTGATCGTAGTGGGGGACTCCTTGCTGAGGGGTACAGAAGCAGGTGATTTGTAGGCCTGAACAAGATGTCTCAGGGATGTGTTGCCTTCCAGGTGCAAAGATCCGGATGTGACAGAAGGCTGACAAACTGTTCAAGCCTACTGACAGATACCCTTCCTTTTGTTCCACGTGGGAACTAATGATACTGCAAGACACAGCATTCAGAATATCAAAAGGGATTGCGAGGCGCTGGGAGGAGCGGAAAGGAAATGGATGTTAACAGGTTGTCAATCTCGTCTCTGCTGCCGGTTTGACAGGGCAGGGTCCAGGAGGGATAGGAAAATAACATACGTGAACAACTGGCTTCGCAGATGGTGTGCCGCCGAGAAGGATTTGGATTCTTCGATCATGGCTGCGGTTTCCATGAGGAGGATCTTCTTGCAACGGACGGGTTGCTCTCCCGCACGCCAGTTGGAAGAAAGGTTTTTGCCAACAGTCCCTCAAGAACTTGATCAGCAGGAGGGCTTTAAACTGAGTTCAGAGGGGATGGGAGACAATATTAGGAAGGCGAAAGGGATGGCGAAAAAGTCAAACTGACATAGAGGAAACAAGGCAACAGTGCAAGGACACAACAGTGGAGGCAAAAAACGTGCAACAGGCAGCATTAAAAGGGAACCAAGGGTCCTGTGATGTCTCTACACTAATGCCAGAGCAAGGGGAAATAAGCAAGATGAACCGAACTCCTATACAACACAAGCCAAATATGGATATAATAGGCCGTCACTTGAAAACCTGGTGGGATTGAGTCTCATGATTGGAATATGGAAATAGAGGGGTATAACCTTATTAAGAGAAGTTAGGTAGGCCCCAAACAGGAAAGGAGAGGAATAGCACTATATGTCAGATATTTACACCAGTGAAGAGATCCTGGGACTCAATCAGGGAAGCCAGGTGGAGAGCTCTGGATAAGAATCAAAGGAGGGGAACAACAAGGATGTGACAGTGGGAGTCTACTACAGACCCCCAAGTCGACGGAGAATTGGATGATATCCTTTCTAGAGATAAACGAAGGCACAATTTCAAACAGTTCCAGTGAGAAAGAAAACGGGAAGGTGTCTCAAGAACCAGGATGGATGAACTAAGGAACTTCAACCAAGCTAAGGTGAAACGGGAACATGTAT
>NC_056525.1:12726699-12757512 GCF_019175285.1 Sceloporus undulatus | reverse complement strand
ATGTATAAGAAATGGAAAAAGGGGGAAATCACAAAAAAGGAATTCAAAGAAATAGCAGGCATGTGTAGGGGTAAAGTCAGAAAAGCTAAAGCGCAGAATGAACTCAGGCTTGCTAGAGAGGTTAAGAACAATAAAAAGGGCTTTTTTGGATATGTCCGCAGCAAAAGGAAGAAGAAGGAAATGGTAGGGCCACTGCGTGGAGAAGATGGCAAAATGCTAACAGAAGACAGAGAAAAGGCAGAATTACTCAACACCTTCTTTGCCTCAGTCTTCTCAGAAAAGGCAAAGGGTGCTCAACCTGAGGATAATGGAGCAGAGGACAGAATAGGGGAATTTCAGCACAGAATAAGTAAAGAGATAGTAGAGGAACACCTTATTAATCTAAATGAATTTAAGTCTCCGGGACAAGATGAACTCCATCCAAGGGTATTAAAAGAACTGGCAAATGGAATATCGGAGCCATTGGCAATCATATTTGAAAACTCCTGCAAAACAGGAGAGATCCCAGCAGACTGGCGGAGGGCAAACGTTGTCCCCATCTTCAAAAAGGGGAAAAAAGAGGATCCCAACAATTATCGTCCAGTTAGTCTGACATCAGTACTAGGAAAGATTCTGGAGCAGATCATTAAACAGAGAGTCTGTGAACATCTAGAAGGCAATGCCATAATCACAAAAAGTCAACATGGGTTTCAGAGAAACAAGTCATGCCAGACAAACCTAATCTCTTTCTTTGATAAAATTACCAGCTTGGTAGATGAAGGGAATGCTGTGGATATAGTATATCTTGATTTCAGTAAGGCCTTTGACAAGGTTTCCCATGACATACTTGCAAACAAGCTTGTAAAATGTGGGCTAGACAAAGGAACTGTTACATGGATCTGTAATTGGTTGACCGGCCGAACCCAAAGGGTGCTCAACAATGGCTCCTTTTCATCCTGGAGAGAAGTGACCAGTGGGGTCCCACAGGGCTCTGTCCTGGGCCCAGTGCTATTCAACATCTTTATCAATGACCTGGATGACAGAATTGGGAGCATACTTATCAAATTTGCAGATGACACCAAATTAGGGGGAATAGCTAATACCCCAGAGGACAGGATCAAGATTCAAAATGACCTGAATAGACTAGAAAGCTGGGCCAAAGCTAACAAAATGAAATTCAACACAGAGAAATGTAAGGTATTGCACTTAGGGCGGAAAAATAAAATACACAGATATAGGATGGATGACACCTGGCTGAATGAAACTACGTGTGAAAGGGATCTAGGAGTCCAAGTAGACCACAAGTTGAACATGAGTGAACAGTGTGATGCGGCAGCTAAAAAGGCCAATGCTATTTTAGGCTGCATCAATAGAAGTATAGTGTCTAGATCAAGAGAAGTAATAGTGCCACTGTATTCTGCTCTGGTCAGGCCCCACCTAGAATATTGTGTCCAGTTCTGGGCGCCACAATTCAGAAAGGACATTGAGAAACTGGAGCGTGTCCAAAGGAGGGCGACAAAAGTGGTGAAGGGTCTGGAAACCATGCCCTATGAGGAATGACTTAGGGAGCTGGGGATGTTTAGCCTGGAGAAAAAAAGGTTAAGAGGTGATATGATAGCCCTGTTTAAATATTTGAAGGGATGTCATATTGAAGAGGGAGCAAGCTTGTTTTCTGCTGCTCCAGATAACAGGACCCGGAACAATGGATGCAAGCTCCAGGAAAAGAGATTCCACCTGAACATTAGGAGGAACTTCCTGACAGTAAGGGCTGTTCGACAGTGGAACGCACTCCCTCGGAGTGTAGTGGAATCTCCTTCCTTGGAGGTCTTTAAACAGAGGCTGGATGGCCATCTGTCAGGGATGCTTTGATTTGGATTTCCTGCATGGCAGGGGGTTGGACCGGATGGCCCTAGTGGTCTCTTCCAACTCTATGATTCTATGATTCTATGATTCTAAACAATTCTGGCTAACAGTGTTACTTGTGACTTGTTACAAGTATCACTGGGTAGGTCAGGCTGAGAGAGAGTGACTGGCCCTAAGTCGTCCAGTGAGTTACATGTGTGTTGGGTGGAGTTGAACCTGGGTCTCTCTGGTTCCAAACCAACTTGCTAACCACTTTGCCATCTTGCCTCTCAAAGTTTTCTCAGGTATTACCCATTCCCAACTTTTACTACTTTGTCAGTTCTAGAATAGTAACATGTTTTACTTTCCTGAGGACAGACCTCTGTTTGAAGAGTTGTCACAAGACAGTGCTCTATTTAAAATCATTCTGTATTTGAAGGACTGTACAATCCATGATGTCACTAGGGCTGTGGTGACATAGTGTCACCCCAGATAGGCAGCCACTTCACTTCTCCAGTCAGCAGTATGTCCCTGAAAGGACAGCAGGGATGGGGCCACAATGGCCTCTCTAGGGAGGGAATTCCAGAGCCTGAGAGCAAATATTGAGAAGGTCCACTCTCTTGTTCCCATCAAACACACCTGAGTGGGTGATGGGACAGAGTGGAGGGCTTCTCTGGATGATCTTGACACTCAAGTGGGCTCAGAAAGGGAGATATTATTACTATTATTATTAGTAGTAGTAGTATTAGTATTTGTATCCCTCTCATTTCCCAGGACTGGGACTCAGAGTGGCTTCACAGCATTAAAAATCATACAATTAAAAACAAAAAAAGTACATTAAAAAGTAATTAAATTATAATGGTATTAAAACAGATAGTTATTAAAATAATAAAACATTTTAAAAAGATGAAACTATACATAGAGAAAAAACTGTCAAATTTTTTAAATGGTCCAACATCCCAGCTTGTCCTTATAACAATTCCTTAAATGCCTGTGTGAACATGTAGGTCTTCACCTGCCGGCGGAAGGCCATCAAGGAGGGAGCCATTCTGATCTCCCTAGGCAGGGAGTTCCAGAGTCTAGGGGCAGCCACCGAGAAGGCCCTCCTTCATTTCCCCCCCAACCGTGTTTGTAAAGGTGTTGGGACAGAGAGAAGGGCTTCTCCAGAGGATCTGAGAATCTGGGCCGGTTCATACCAGGAGAAACGGTCTGCCAAATAGTGTGTAGGGCTTTATAGGTAATAACCAGCACCTTGAATTGTGTTGGAAGCAAACTGGCAGCCAATGAAGCTGTTTCAACAAGGGTGTTGTATGGTCTCTGTTATCTGTCCCTGTTAACAGCCTGGCAGCAGCCCTTTAAACCAGATGAATTTTCCAAACACTTTTCAAAGGCAGCCCCATGCTTTAAATGTACGAAAGCGAACCTGTGTCTTCAGGGGAAGTGTGACCCCATCTAACACAGGCTGGATCCCTATTCCCTGATCTGCCTTCCGACTGACCAGGAGCACCTCTGTCTTGTCTGGATTAAGTTTCAACTTGTTTGCCCTCATCCAGTCCATTATTGAAGACAGACACTGGTTTAGGGCCAGGACAGCCTCCTTGGATTGAGGTGGGAAGCAGTGCTAGTGTTGAGTGTCATATGCATATTGATGACATTGAACCCCAAAACTCTGGAAACCTCTTCCAATGGTTTCATGTATATGTTAAACAGCATAGGAGACAACACAGAACCCTGAGGGACCCCACTGGTCAATGGCCAGGATTATAAATATAACAGAGGCCCAGGACAGAAGGGCGCAATGGGGTGCCGTCGTCATGTGCGAGGGGTGGTGCTTCTAGACACCCCTTGCCCCTCGTGTGTGACGAGGAAGTCAAACTGGTGGTGCCCTGTACAGATGGGCGCTGCCATTTTGATGCAAAGGACGCTTAGCATTCACACGTCACAATGCCATTGTGACGTTGCAAGTGGAAAACAGTGGCCTCACAATCGCACCGCAAAAAGATTTGTCTGCTGCAGCTTCCTTGCGCAGCAAAACAAGGTGCAGGTAGACCACCCTTTTTGGGCGATCTGTACCCCACCAGAGATACAGTCCTTCAAATAGCCTGGACCCAAGCACAACCCTGGAGAGTGGGGATGGGGAGGGGATAGTGGAAGAAGAGGTGTTAGAGATAGTGGCAGCAGTCGGTGAGGGTCTCATCTGCCCTCCCTTTCCTGCCCACCTCATGCCCCATACTATCCAGCTGACTGGCACACTACTGCCCACCTTGGCCTCCTTTACCTCCCACTGACCTGTCCTGTGCTAGGCTTACTTCTGTGAAAGGGGCAAAGTCAGTGGCAGCAGCACCCTGTCTCCACCAACAGTGGTAGAAGATGGATGGCAAAGGCACCCTTTCCAACAGAGGAAGGTCAAGGGGTCTTGAAACAGACATTAAGTGACCGCCCTGCCATGTGTCATCCCTTCCGATGGTGTCACCCAGTGCGGTTTGCAACCCCACATCTCCCCTAGTGATGCCACTGTGTACAATACAATACCACAGTTCCACCATGCCTAGCACAGAGACAGATTGAAGGGCCCTCAATCCTTTCCAACTGCCTTTGCCTTGGCCTCAGAGGGAGAATCTCCTGGACTTGTCCCCCTTCCCCACTACCATTCCCTTCTCCTTCTGTGTCATGTCTTTTTAGATTGTAAGCCTGAGGGCAGGGAACTATCAAATTATCAATTTGTAAGCCGCTCAGAGAGCATTTCTGAAGAGTAGGGTAGAAACACAGTGGATAAAATAAAATAAATAAAATAATTTAAAGATAAAGAGCCATAAGAAGGGAGAAGAGAGTCCCTGGCGTTTTTCATGTACTGCTGGCACCTGGGCAATACACTGAGCACACAGGCCATCTGACTACCATCATCTTTGGTAAGGGCAGATCTATCATGTTTCTATTTAAATCACGGTGACTTTGATTATAAATCTGAATTTGTACACGCACACCAGGATATGCAATTTTTACACAGATGTAGGGACAGCTAGTGGCTCCCATGTCATTAGGCAGTGAATTCACTTCAGGAGTTATACTAGGAACTCTCCAAAGTCTTAAACCCTAATGCTTGCAAATAGGTTCAGAACCTAGGATAGCTCCTTTAATGATAGTGAAAACCTGGCAAGGATTCACTGCCCTATTGACATGGAAGACACCAGCTGCCACTGTACAAATGTACAGACCCCCCCCCCCCCATACATTTTACGTGTTTTCTTTCTCTCTCTTTCTGTAATAGCATCTGAGTGATTCTATAGACAGATCAGCAGTGGGCAAATGGCATATAGGAGTAAAAAAATAGTGCCAGGTTAGCGATGGCAGGTCAGTGGGGCATTGAATCTGCCCTAGGTTTAGATGGAATTTTGAAGGATTTATCCAATGTGTTGAGCCCATTTTGTGGAGAGTGTTCAGGCCTGTGGATAGACCCATTAAAATCTTATCTAAAACCCAGAGTGGCTTCATATCCCCACTGACATAACATCAACCAGCCAAGACTTTGCCAGCTGGCAAACCCTGGCAATAATTATACAGCTTCTCAGTCTAATCTAAAACACTATTGATTTTGTAGGAACAGCCCAGGAATTCACTAGACAGGGCTAAATTGTTTCCTTCTGTTGGATCAGCACAAACATATGAAACTCCCAAACAGTGCTGTTTTCAGTGCTATGCTAGTTTGGATTTCAGAAATTTGTAGTGAGACTCTTTAAGAATACAACATTGAAGTACTTTATGCCTTTCCATGATAAACAATTTTTTTCTTCTTCTTCCCCATATCAGTTTTTTTGAAGTATCTTCGTCAACAGATATTGCAAGCTAGTGCTCTGTATTTCCAAACATTGATTTTCCTCTCCTTCCTTCCTTCCTTCCTTTTTAGACTGGCAGCAGGCATAGTGCTAGCCTATAATACCATGACATTTACCCACAACAAGCATGGAGACTCTTAGAAGTAGCTTCCCAACCTGAATAATGCTGAGAGATCAGAGAATCATAGAGGTGGAAGAGACCTAAAGACCCATCTAGTCCAACTTCTTGCCATGGAGAACTAGACAATCAAGGCACTCCTGAGAGATGGCCGTTCAGCCTCTGTTTAAAAACCTCCAAAGAAGGAGACCCCACTATCTCTGAGATAGTGTTTTCCACTATCAAACAGGTCTTACAGTCTGGAATTTCTTGTTAATGTTGAGGTGGAATCTCTTTTCCTGTAGCTTGAATCCAAAGCTCTGTGTCCTAGTCTCTGGAGCAGACGAAAACAAGCTTGCTCCAGTCTTAATATGATACCCCTTCAAATAAATGAATGAATGAATGAATAAATAAATAAATGTCGGTTTTTCAGGTTATGTGGCCATGTTCTAGAAGAGTTTATTCCTGGCATTTCTAGAACACTTCTAGAACAATTTTAGAACATGGCTGTTCTAGAACATTGCCACATAGCCTAAAAAGCCCACCAAAAACATGGATGGCGGTGGTGAAAGCCTTCAACTTCACAATAATTAAATAAATGGTTTCCAGCCCTTTCACTATTTTGGTCACTCCCCTCTGGACACACACCTCCTTGTCAATATCCCTCTTGAACTGTGCCTTCATAGAGTAACTTGGGTATTATAGTTGAGGGGAGAGGACTAGAGCCCTCTAGCAGAGAATTCTAAGGACCTCACTGAATGTCAAATCCCACTATTCCATAGGATGATGATGATGATGATGATGATGATGATGATGATGATGATGATGATGATGATGATGTATACTCTGCTTCTCCATTAGGATCGAGGCAGCTAACAACATTAAAACATTAAAACACAATAAAAATCATTGTCCTAGAAACCCACCCAGGATGTAGTTGTAGCACTTAAAGTGGTGTGAAACTGACATGCCAGGGTAGTGCAGATATCTATACCTTCTGTTGAAAAAGGCGGATCTCATTCTAGGCTCCAGGAATGCTTTGAGAGACCACTTACATTTGGCATCTCTATTTTCTATTGTGATTTTTCTTTCAGATAAAGTAGTTGAGAGACCCATCTATAACCAACTGCCTATAATCTATGGGCAGATGAGCACAACCATTACAGCAGGACAGATGGGGGAAAGCATTTGGAAGGGCAAGTAGGTGACAAGATGTTGTCTGATGGAGGACCACGAACCTGCTGCCCTCCTGTGGTGCTGCAAGGCCAGTTTAGGTGCAACCTGTTTTGCTAATGAGAGTCTATCAGGCCCAGGAGCCAAAAGCAATGAAATCTTGTTTGGAGCAGTTTCCCAGAGATTTGGTTCACACAGCTTTCTTGGCAAAGACCTGGAATGACTAAGCAGCCAGCCAGCCACCAGGAAGGGAGTGTGTGTGCTGCTACTCTATAGAAGTTAATGACACGTCTTGCAGTACTGGGAAAAATGGCTTTTTTTTGGGGAGGGGGGGACTACCATTCCCATTCTGTAGCCCCAAATTGAGTTTTCTATGCTTTACTTCCTGCAAAATGGTTAGGATTTATACCAATGTCTGTCTATCTAGTCATTCCTTTCCCCCTCCTCTCCCCCCATACATGAGCAGAAGAACTCAAAATAAGCAGATTGAAGAGGTGATCTCTCTGTATCCATTCGGTCATGTGTGATCAATACCCAACAATGATTTTGCAAGAAAAGGAAGCAATAACTCACTTGTCTAAGAGAGCCAGTTTGACGTAGTGGTTTGAGTGCTGGACTGTGATTCTGGAGACCAGGGTTTGATTCTCAGCTTGGCCATGTAAACTCAATGGGTGACCTTGGACAAGTCACACTCTCTCAGCCTCAGAGGATGGCAATGGCAACCCCTCCTGAAGAAACCTGTCAATAAAACCCCATGGCAGCCATATGTTATAAATGACTTGAAGATCCACAACAACAACAACAACAACAACTCAATTGTCTAGAGATTTTTTTCCTGGAATGTTTTGCATTAGTATTTCTGGCTTTATGTGAAGGTATTGACACAGTCTATGAACTTTATATTCTACTGCAACTCATCCTATAACCAAGTCTGAAGCATGTGCAGCTGAAATAACCTTTGTTTCCTGTTCATTTCAACCTTCCAGTGGCAGCTTGTGACTTTCATGTCAGTGGGATGGTGAATTTTAAAGGAGCAATCCAAGGGGCTGAGACCTTTCCCTCCAAATGAGCCCTGCAACTTAACAATAGCAATAGCAAGTACATCTCTCTACTGCCTATCAGTGCACTTAAACACTCCCTAAGTGGTTTACAATGTGTAACCTAATTGTCCCCATCAAGCTGGGTACTCATTTTAGCGACCTCAGAAGGATGCCAGGCTGAGTTGACCCAGAGTTCCTGGCTGGTATTGAACTCACAATCTTATGGTTTGTGAATGAATGGCTGCAGTACAGGTATTTAATCATTGCACCACCAGGGCTCTTGGGCAGTTCCTTCTACATTGTTGACTAAAACCCTGCCATGGTTACTTCCCCTTCACTTTCCTTTCACTGTTGCTTCTGCTGGATCAGACATTAGACTTTAAGCTCAATAGAGATGCATCTACACTGTCGAAATTATGTCTGTAGAGAGATCTTGTAGCACCTTTGAGACTAACTGAAAAGAAGAAGTAGGCAGCATGAGCTTTCGTAGACTTCAGTCTACTTCTGGCACCACTTTAAGTGCTGTAGCTCCACTGTATAGCATCATAGGATTTGTAGTTTTAGCCTTCTCTGCCAAAGAGCACTGGTGCTGCACCAAACTACAAATCCCAGGATTTGTAGAATGGAGCAGTGGCAGTTAAAGTGGTGTCAAACTGCATTATTCCTATGGTGTAGATACACCCTAGGGCAGGTCCCTGATATCTCGGACAGTTTAAATGCATTAAACAATAACTTTTTTAATACAGTTTTTGTGGGCTCAGTGCTATGGACTTATAGGAACTGCAGTTTGTTGTGGCACCAAATATCTCTAACACAGGAGGCTAAATGTCTCATAAAACTACAGTTCCCAGAATTCCATCGCATTGAGCCATGACAGTTAAAGTGGTGTCAAACTGGATTCTTTTTGTAGTGCAGATGCAGCCTAGATAACCTTTGCAGTGTCCAGCTGTATGACTCTATGATTGTATGTCTTCATGTGTGATCTTATCTGTATCTGTTTTAAGTTTTATAAACTGCCATGAGTCCTAGTTTTGGGGAAAAGTTGGGAATAAATAAAGAGTGAGTGAATGAGTGAGTGGAAAGATTAGAAAAGGGGAGAAAACCTAAACTGACCAATTTGTCTGTCCCTGACATGCATCTGAAATGCTACACAGCTAAGAAGGACTGAGAAAGCACACATAGAAGGCCACAGTCCAGAAGACAGAAATAGTACAATAAAGTGTCTTTTCACTGTCTTTTGGAAGAAGAAAACATGAGTTTAACAGAATATTCCAGCATAAGGCTCATATTTTTTCATACCTCCAAGTAAAGGATGCATAAAGATCCACAAGAATTGCTGGGAGCTCAAAACAGATGGTTTTCTAGTAAGCTGTCAAGGTGGAGTGACATCTGTTTGGCTTCCCTTTGCTGTATTGAGTGAGAAATAAATAGAACCTGCTTCAGATTTCAGATTTTTAACTTCTCGATTTTGCAGTAAACCTCAGCTCAGTAAATTGATTTTTACAGCCATAAAAGCTGAACACTCATAACCTCCAAAGCGATAAACATTTTATGGCTGTTTAGAATTCATATTTTATTACAGATCTTTCTCTCTCTTTTTGCCTTCTTCCCCTTCTTCAGTATATCCTGGAGGGGAGAGGTCTTTTATGTGCCATCGTGGAAATGAACTTAGTGTAAATATTTTTATTATTTGCCACCTGGCAATAAAATGTCTGTGTATTCTGCTGGGATTAAGCATATTCTTTAAATTACTCTTGTGGCATTTAGGAGAGTTCTTAAAGTAGTTTGGTTCTTCAATTCACTCTTTGCTGGTGGGTCTGTGATTCCATAGAGTCAGGAAAGCTATGCACTAATACACAGACTGAGATAATAGACAAATCTGTGTTTGTATCAAGTGGGCTGTTTTGTGTGGCATGTATGCTCTGTTGCATTAACAGGACTTTAAAACATTCAAAGCTTTTTGCATGTATAATCCCAGTAATCTTTCCAACAGCCCTGCAAGGTTGGCCAATGTTATGGCCATATTGCAGAAAACTGGCTAAGAAGAGAGTGACCTAAGACCTATCAAGGGTCAAACTCATCATGAAAGATCTTTTGTTGTGGGTTTTTTCTTCTTTAGTTGAAACAGCCTTAGGGGAGCTGTGTAACTCTGATGACTGGGAATTGTGAGTTCTGGGGTCACTGACATCAGGATTATTCTATGAAATCTTTTGATCCTGCTATGCTCTTGTACAGTTACGGATACAAATGGATGCACACAATTTAATCAGTGAAACACATGCTTTTCACATCTATTTCAATGCCTTCTGCAAGTTACTGCAAACTGAAACTTAAAAAAAAACAAAAACAAAAAAAAATAATGTGTTTTTTGCAATCCCAGATCAGTTGTCTTTTTAAAACAATTTTTCAAAGTTTTGATAAGAATGTTGGGTTGCTTGTTTCTTTGTTATCATTGCTGTGTGCCTTCAAGTCATTTCCAGTGTATGGTGATCGTAAGGCGATCATGGAGTTTTCTTGGCAAATTTCTTCAGAGGGGTTTGTCACTGTCATCCTCTGCGGCTAAGAGAGTGTGACTTGCCCAAGGTTTCCCAATATTTTCTGGGCAGGTTAATAAAAATTGCTAGGATACTGACGTATAATGCTTCTCACCTCTGTATCAACTTCCTTCTTCTTTTTTAAAAAAGTAAACCACTTTCAATACAGTGTATGTCGGGATTTTATGTGTAGTGGAGAAACATCCACTCATGAAACTTGCAAATAAGAGAATGGCTACTCACTAACAATTTCTTTTTAAAAGACCTGGAATCAATGACCCCAAAAAGGGTCTTGAAGGGCATCATAACACGCAAAGGCTGTACATTTCCCACCTTTATTCTAGACATTTCTCACTATCTTGTCTCCGGACAGCAAACTTGTCAGACTTCTTACAAGACTGCCTCCTTCACTCCTGATGATTTTTCTGAAAGCATTCTTTATTAACAAGAACTCCAATTTGGCCACACTAGATTAGGGATTCTAGAATCTGCAGTGCAAAACAGTAACTTTTCCAACCTTTGACTTTGTATTACCATGGCTGACCATGGATTACCATGGCTGAAATTTATGGTTTTAAGCAGGCAGGTCTTAAGAGTCAGAGGTTCTGTCAGGGAAATGTTTCTCTGACTGAAATCTGTGGATGCCTAGTTACTCCTAAAAGCAGACCAGTGCTGTGCCAGTAACAAAGCTATCTGTACCACTTAGTGCCTCTGCCCTGCAGATCATATCCTGCTGAGAAGTCTTAGAATTCACAATTCAAATCAACAGCAGTAAGAGCAAGAAACTGCCCACTGCCCCAGAAGGGCAAAGCACAAAGGGTGGAAAATATTGGCTCAGAAAGAGTTCATTCCACCATATTCAGAAAGCCATTAATAAGTTATCCATTCATCTGATACCGCCGACAAATACTGTTTGCAAGATTCTGCAGGGTAGCAATTCAGTAACACCACTCCACGTTATCTGTCAATCACTTAACACAAACATTTATGAAACAACATTTCTGAAGGCTTTTTAAGGTGTATTTAAAATGTGTTTGGCTTTGAAGCCTTATCTTTGCAAGCTCACATATGCTGATAAGGCCCATGGCTGAGTTGTCTCTCAGGGAGAAAGCTCAAAATCCTGTCTGTGCCAAAGATATTTCATTTTCTGAGGTCAGAACGACAGCAGTGAGGAGGAGCAGCTCACATTTAACTAAAAGTAGATCAAAGTAAGCCCATTTACATTACAGAATTATCATGTTGTTACTTCATTTTAACTGCCACGGTTTCATCCTATGGGATCCTGGGATTTGTAGTCTGTTAAGCCCCTAGTCCACACTGGCTGAGAATTTTATGTTCTCCTCACTAAACTGCAAATCCCAGGATTCTATAGGACAGAGCCACAGCAGTGAAATAATAATGGAAGAAAGGAATACTAGTGCAATAACTACACAATGTGAATGGGTCCCTGGAGTAGGCACATAGTCCACTGTAGATCATATTCCTCTTTCTGACTGCTATCTCTTTGGAGTAAAGTCACCAAGCTTGTAACAGCAGAGGAACTGCTGTTGGAAAAAGCAAGTGGAGATTTATGCTACAAAACCCTAAAGTAAGATTTTGGCTATTATTTTCAAGTTTTGGGTTATGAGCCAAACAGAACTCCAGACAGATCATAAGTTTGTAGCATCCTATTTAAATAGGTTCTTAACTTGGGTTGTTAACAATTGTCCTGCCTCATCCACAAATATATATGTGTGTGTGGGGGGGGGGGGGGGGGGGGCAGGAAGGTTCCAGATGACATTATCTTCCGTTAGCATCTGCCTTATATCCCCCCACTCCGGTTCACCCCTACACAGAAAAAACGCAATCAAAGAGGGAACAGATGGTTGCAAAATGCATTTTAATGAGCAAGACAGAGTCTGATGGGCCTTTTCTTTTGCATTCCCCTGAAAATACCTACTGTCCTAAGAAGTACATTAGCTTCTTTCTGTAGGCAGTTTTCAACGTAAACCTTGCTTTTAATGCTGTATTGCAAGGTGGCTGAGCTGAGTTTGATGTCAAATTAGCATTGTGGGATTTAAATACTGGCTGAGATGCTGCATCAAGAGATGGGGCATAAAGTTCTGCCCAACTGGACCTAAAGTCTGTCTCCTCTCTCACCCTTGCAGAAATGACAAACTTTTATGTACATGGCCATTTACTGGCTGATAGAGAGAAGAGGATAGTAGTGGTGAAGTGTTGGGCTATGTGCCTTTACCTGGTGCTGATTAAACATGATCCTCCAGGATCTCTGTCTGTTAGAGGTCCTGCAGATTGCCTTGTCACTTCGCATCCATCTACAGGTGCATAGTTTGACATGTCATCACTGCTTTTACTTTCCGCTGGCCAATAAGTAGTCCTGTTGAGGGGCATGCAGTTTGTAAAAGATAGGGTTTGGGGACTGTTTTGATCATTTAATGAAGATGGCTATACAGTAGGCCCTCCACATTCGCAGGGGTTAGGAACAGAGGGCCTCCGTGAAAGTGGGGAAGAAAGCATATAAAAAACACCACTGTTTTACCTGAGAGACCACCTCTCTAGGAATCTCTCGGTCCACTAGCACAACTTTATGGTCAACATCTGCCAAAAGTTGACCAGAGAATTAAGCTTTCTTAACAAAGAAGTAGCAAATTCAGGGTCACTAAGGTTATCAAAGGGCACTAATTATAATGGCTGTATATGACCTCCAGCTTCATAGCCCATATGGAAGGAGAGGAGGGTGCAATTCCTCTCATGTCCTCTTTGGCAGTTTCCCTCAGAGATCTGACCAGTGGTGGCTTCCATGTCAGTGGGACGGTGAGTCTTTTCCAGGTTTTCCAGAATTTTAAATCAGCTAGCCAAGGTGCTGAATGTATTTCAAGGTAGGATTCAGCACCTTGAGCAACTCCTATTAAAAAAGCCAAGCTCATTCACTTGTTTTATTGACAAGGAAGATACCAAATGTCACTTCAAGTGATTGGCCATTGTGTGAACAGAATGCTGGCTATTATTTTTTTAAGTATCACTTTTTTAAAACTTTGTTTTGAATGCATTTTAATGGCCTCTTTCATACTACACGATTATTGTACCTTATACCACTTTAACCACCATTTGTAGTTTTGTAGTTTTGTAATTATCTGCCAGGGAGCTTTTGTGTTTTACCAAACAAACCCTAGGATACTGTAAGATGCTGCCATGATAGTTAAAATGTTATCAAAATTCAAGGTCCAAATTGTGTCATCCCACATGAGAGCTTGCCTGAGGATCAAGATCCTAAGGGAGACCTTTCTCTCAGTCCTATCATCCCTACTGGCAAGACTGATGGGGATGGGAGACAGAGGCTTTTTGGTGACTGCTCCTTGGTTTTGAAACTCACTTTGTGGAGAAATTATATTATTCCTTTGCTTACTGTCCTGCTGCCCATTAACAGAGATGTTTTAAAAATTCCATTAGACTTTTGTGAATTGAAGATTTTTAATAGACTTTTAAGAAGGCGCTGTATTGTTTTAACTGCAATTTTTTTATCATGTTTAAGTGTATATTTAAAACTGTTTTTAATAGTGTTGATAGTTTAATTCCTTCTTAAGGCTGATCTTTTGTTGTTTTTAAAAACTATATGTTAACCTGTAAACCACCTTAAGTCCAGATTTTAGAAAAAACATGGGGTATAAATACATGTCACAATAAATAGATATGGTGATGATGGAGGGTGAGGATGATACACAAGGGGCCCTTGGTATCCACTGGGGTTTGGCTCTTGAAACTCCTGTTGATAACAAAATCTGCGGATGCTCAAATCTTGTTAAATACAATGGGGTAGTAAAATGGTGTCTCTTATATAAAATGGTGAAATCAAGGGCCCACTACAGACGGGCCCTTTGTGGCGTACCCATGACGTGCTAGAGTTGTTCGGGAGTGGGGTGTGCACACACCCTGCAACCCTAGGACATCATGGGCATGCCGCAGCTGCGCTACTGGCACGTCACCACGTCATCACTGGCGCTTTGGGTTAGTGGAAGTGTGCCACAAAAAAAGAGCCACTTCTGCATGCTCCTTTCTTGCTGAGCAGCAGCGCCACACAATTTGGTTGTTGCGGCACTGCTACAGAGTAAGGAGAGGCTTTGGGCAGGCACCTCTTTTTGGCGCTCTGTACCATGCCAAGGTTTGCTTAATGGAATGTGTATATTTTAAAAATACTTGCAAGCCATGGTTGCTTGAATCCATAGACAAAAATCTGTGGATACAGAGGGCTGACTGTAGTGTGAAACGTTCACAGTTTATTTACGCAGATCTTTCCTACAACTGAATTTGTAGCACTAAAGGCATATTCTCCAACTGTCCCAATTTGGCAGGGACCATACTGATTAATCCTCTGCTGTCCAACTTTTTCAACTGCTTTTAAAACGTCCCAGCTTCTCTTTCTTCCTTTTCCTTTCCTGCTTTTTGTCATCAGCTTACTTCCATTAGTGCAAACTGAGTTGAAAGTGCAACAATTGCATTCAATTCACTTTGGCTGGTGGAAGAAAATAGAATCTTGACCTTTTGAATGGGCTTAGGAAAAAGCAAAATGCTGCAGCCTCTCCTATTAATAACTTTTGACCATGCTGTGATGTTTCTTAGCCACACATGTCCTGGTTTTCCTCTGTGAAACATTGGAGGGCTTGTAAAGGTATTTTGTGTATGCAGCTATAGACAGCTGCCTATCAACAGCTCCAGATTCCCCTGTCTGCTGTCCAGAGAGTCTCACTTTCCTCACTGACAGCTTCTTGGACTTACATGGCATTTGAGGAGTTTCTGTTTTGGCACCATGGAAACATATAAGCATCATGCAAGAACACCCCATCTCTGACTCCCAAATATAAAATAAGAGTTTAAAAACAATTACATAAAATGAAATAAATACAAATAAATCTTCCTTTAGGTCTGAGAAATGAAATTGGGTGGCTCCAAACAAATGCAGCATGGCAGAAATTATCCAGAGACTCACACTCCAATGGCCCTTTGTTTGTCAAGGTGACAGTGACAGTGGGATCGTACTTACCACCCCCTTCCTGGACTCTGCAGGCTATTGCCAAACAGCCAGATTTATGGAGGCACCTCTAAGTAAAGTGATAAAGTAAGCAGTCACGTCTCTATGAGTGAGTGATATAGTGCACTGCTGTAATTCTGTCTCATTAAGTTTGCTGGAATTTGCTACAGTGTGTTATGCTGGCCTTTTAACTTCCACCGTGAAAGCCAAGGGAAACGTGAAAGATGTAACCATATATAATTAGAAAGGCTCTAAAGAAATTTTGTCTTTATTTAAGCATAACATTCTGGCAGCGTCAATGCAAAACCATCCCACTCCTGTATATAGATAGGAAAATATAATGTGGAATTGGGTTGCCAGATTGAAAACTGGAGAGGGCTCTTGTGCCTTCAATGATCGTGTCAAAAAGGGAATTTCAGGAAATCTTCAATCTGGCAATCTGATGCAGAAGTAAGGGTACATCTACACTGTAGAGACAATTCAGTTTGACACCGCTTCAACTGCTATGGCTCCATCCTACAGAATCTTGGGATTTGTAGTTGTCTGAGACACAGCAGAGAAGGCTAAAGACTTGTAAAACTACAAATTCCAGGATTCTATAGGATGGAGCTACAGCCCTTAAAGCGATGTAAAGCTGCATTATATCTACAATGTAGATGCATGATAAGCGAGTATGTAAATACTCAGGGTAACTGATAAACACCCCAACTTTTTTTTTTTTTTTTTTTGCCCCCCCCCCCCCCCCCCCGTTGGTTTTGTTGAGGTCGTCATTGACAAAATGCTTGAAGACCTTCTATTTGCACCACATATCCACAGCAACCAGTCAGTAGGTTTAATAGTGCTGTCAGAAGGGGGATTCTGAGCGTTGTAGCACACTTACAAATACAATAATCCTGTGGGTGTTTTACACATGTGTATGCTGCCCTACAGAAGCAGCTGGATATTTCTGTCTGATGAGGAACATTTGCATTCAGTTCAAGATCGTAGAAGTGGAACTGCACATGCAGTACCACTGTAAACGGATGTGAATACACACTGCACAGATAGGTATGTGCATTGCACAGGGATATGCATGCACATTTAGCTGTGCATTTGTTTACACATTTGTTGTCTTGATTTGATTGTGCAGGGTTGCCAATGTTGCAATTAATTCCTAACTCCATATACAGAGAGCTATCCTACATAACCCCACTGTAGTATCTCATTCACTGGCTATAATGTAAATAGAAATACATTTCACTATGGGAGGAAGGTGGTGTCCTCTGCCTGCTCAGCCTGTTTTGCATGTGCTGACAATGGATACATAACTTCAAAGAACTTTTCTTTTTTTGCTTTAAACTCATATCCTGCAACTGTCACAATTTGGCAGGGACAATCCTGATGAATCCTCTATTTTCCCACTTTTTCAGCTGCTTTTCAAATGTCCCAGTTTCTTTCTCTTCCTTCCACTCCCCCCTTTGTCCCCTGGCCTCTAGGCTAGTGAACAAACAAGGCAGGGGTGAGATCTTTGGCTTTGGTAGTCACTATGTTTTTGCTGTTGATGCTTCATCTTCATCCGCACTACAGAAATAATCCAGTTTGGCAATTCTGGGAATTCTATGGAATTCTGGCAGCTGTAGTTATGTGAGTCATTTAGGCTTCTCTGTCAGAGGGTTCTGGTGCCACAACAAACTTAATTCCCAGAATTCCATATTATTGAGCCATGGCAGTTAAAGTGGTATCAAACTGGATTATTTCTGTAGTGCAGATGCAGCCTTCATGGAGGGAGAGGACCACTTAGTTATTCTGCAGTATTCGAGGAGAGGAAACAAAAAGTGTGCTTCCTAAGCATTCAAAGAGAATATGTATTGACCTTGGCAGCCTTAATTGTGCTGTAATCAAATTACTCCCTGAAACACAGGGCGATTCTGCAAAATTTTGTTAGGTTTGCATTTTTCAAAGAGCAAAATGTCCCAGGGGCAGTGATGGTTATTTGTATTATGTTATAAAAATGGAATCACACTCTTGCAACCCCCCCCTCCTTTTCCAAAAGTATATAATGTCTAAATGACAAGTGACCCAACTTGGAACTGCAGTGTCTGTTCAGATGGTGGGTGCAGCCTGGGGATAAACGCACACCCTAAATGTGCATAGTATGTGCAAATGAGCCATTGTGCAAGTGCTGTTCATAAAAGCTAAGCTTATAAGCTAAGAGCCAGAAGGTTCTCTTTTCAAAACTCACTTGAGTTATTCAGTTAGCCTTAGGCTACCCATTCTCAAACTGCAGGCTTTCATCGATCACAAACTGAAAGTCCCATCTTCCATAGCTGCATGGACATTGGTTGGGGATGATGGTTTTGCACTCCAGAACGTCTGCAGAGTGCTGCCTTATGCAATGCCCAGCCCTTCCGTCTTTAATATAACACAACTGAACAGCAGCAATACTAAACCAATAATATCCTTACAGGCTTAGCATGTGGGTTGCGGAGACAATGCCATTGAATCTTCTCAAAGGCTATATGCTAAAGAGGATTGCCGCTATTTGCACTGCATTTTTATTTGTATTATGTTATAAAAATGCTCCTCGCCGGACCACCACCATCGCTGCCAGGGCTGCGCCTTCTGCCGGGCGGCCTCCTCCCGGGGTGTCGGAGGTGCGCATCTGCACACCGCCCCGGGAGTCCCGCCCACGGACTGGGGAGCACCGCAGCGGGACTCTTTTGACTCTTGGCACTCTCTGGCTTTGGCGTTTGGCGGCCAGTTTGTGCGTGGGGCCTTTAAGGGACACCTGGGGGGAAGCCAGGGAGGAGCCCGCCAGGTGAGAGCGGCGGGTATAAACGCCGGGAAACCGGACCCTCCCTGACACGCCCCCTCCTGCCTCCTCCCCGGACCACCACCGTCGCTGCCAGGGCTGCGCCTTCTGCCGGGCGGCCTCCTCCCGGGGTGTCTGAGGTGCGCATCTGCGCACCGCCCTGGGAGTGCCGCCCATGGACTGGGGAGCACCGCTGCTGTGGAACTGCGCAGTTGTGCAGCTTTTATTGGGTTAGGGAGGCTTGGGTTAGCCCGAGAGCAGAGGATGCCTGGGGTGGCTTACCTCTGCTCTTCAAATGGTCACAGAGAGATGGGGGGAGGCTGGGGATGCGGGGGATGCATGGGCCGGGGAGGGAAGAGGTAACATCACGACGAGCGGAGCTCCTATTGAGGTAGTGTGGGGCAGGGGGAGGTATGGTGGTGGGAGAAGGGACCTGCGTTCCAGGGGGAGGAGAGATCGATGCATCATATCTATCTCTCCTTCCTGTCCCCCTCCCAACCTAAGGGACCTGAGGGTCGCTCCAACCGTGCCACAAACCCTGTCGCTGCTCCTGTGCAACGCCAGATCAGTAAACAACAAGACCCACATCCTCCACGATATGCTGGAGGATCAAAAGTGTGATCTGGCTTGCATTACCGAGATCTGGCTAGGGCCTGAAGGGGACGCTGTGTGGGCTAAGGCCCTGCCCGCCGGGTTCTCGGTGAAGGACCAGCGCAGGTTAGGTGGGCGAGGGGTGTGTGTGGCCTTGATACATAGGAACACCGTGTCCCTCACCAGGAACCACATCCGACAGACGTCCTACATCGAGTGTATTTACCTGACCCTAAAGGCTAGAGACAGTCTAGGGATTCTGTTAGTGTATCGGCCACCCCGTGCATTAGCGGACTCCCTTAACGAGCTGACACAGCTGGTCGCTGAGCTGATGTTGGAGACGCCCAGGCTACTTGTCCTGGGTGACTTCAATATCTCCCTCACGACCAGCTATGTTCCATCCGGTGCGGCTCGGGAATTCATGGATACCATGACGGCCATGGGCCTGTCCCAGCTGATACAGGGTCCTACGCATTGTGCGGGTAATACTCTCGATTTGGTCTTCTGTTCGGATGTGGAAAATCCGTGGGCGGAAATAGTTAATGTTTCCCCCTTGTCATGGACGGATCACTTCCTGGTAGAGGTGAAAATCAAGGCCTCTACCCAGATCCCCCCCGGGGGTGGTGGACCTATTAGGATGGTCCACCCTCGAAGGCTGATGGAACCCAAAAGGTTCCAAGAAGCCTTAGAGGGGTACATGGTTGGAAGCGACGGCGACTCTGTTGATGCCCTCACCGGTACTTGGAATACCGGTCTTTCCAGGGCTATATACAGTATCGCTCCCAAGCGCCCTCTCAGGCCTGCTTCCAAATGTAAGCCCTGGTATACGGAAGATCTCCGGGCAAGGAAGCGGGTACTGCGACGGCTAGAGTACCGTTGGCGGAAACACCTTTGCTTAGACGACAAGGCTCTCCTAGACCAACTGTTAAAGGACTACGGAGAGGCAATACGAGCAGCAAAGAATTTGTTCTATGGTGCTCGTATTGCGTCCGCGGAGTCGCGTCCGGTAGAGTTGTTCAGGGTGGTCAGGGAGCTAACTCAGCTCCCTCCCGCCCTGAACCAGATCCTTGAACCTACTAAGGCCTGCTGTGACTTATTCAACGACTTTTTTGCGGATAAAACCTCTCGCATAAGCGAAGGTCTGAACGCTGACATTTTAGCAGAACCTAGGGTAGAGGTGTCCAGAGCCTCTGTGGACTTTATTAAACTGGATCAGTTTGAGTCGGTGAGTACCGAGGATGTGGACAAGATCCTCGGAAGTGTTCGGAAGACAACCTGCTCTCTCGATCCCTGTCCCTCGTGGTTAGTGGCCCAGGGGGGACCGGCGGTAACTACCTTGTTACGCCGGATAGTTAATACATCTTTGAGGGATGGGCAATTTCCATCACAATTGAAATTGGCCATAGTAAAACCTATTCTAAAAAAGCCCTCCCTCGACCCCCTGGTTCATAATAATTATCGGCCTGTTTCGCTGCTACCATTTTTGGGAAAGGTGATCGAGAGGGTGGTTGCAATCCAGCTTCAGGCGGTCTTGGATGAAACGGATTATCTGGATCCATTTCAAACTGGCTTCCGGGCGGGTTACGGGGTTGAGATGGCCATGGTCGCCTTGGTCGATGATCTCCGTCTGGGCATCGTCAGGGGTAGCGTGTCCCTGTTGGTGCTCTTGGACATCTCAGCGGCTTTCGATACCATAGACCATGGTATCCTTCTGGGACGCCTGGCAGAGGTGGGAATCGGGGGCACTGCGCTCCAGTGGTTCCGGTCCTACCTCTCTGGGAGGTCCCAGATGGTGCAGCTGGGAGACGTGTGCTCCGATGAGCGGGCCCTTAAAACTGGGGTCCCTCAAGGAGCCATTCTGTCTCCCATGCTATTTAACATTTACATGAAACCGCTGGGAGAGATCATCCGGAGACATGGGGTGCGGGGTTATCAGTACGCTGATGACACCCAAATCATTTTCTCTATGTCTCCGACTGATGCAGTGACCGGGGATGGGGTCTCTCCTCTCGTGGCCTGTCTAGAGTCAGTAATGGGCTGGATGAGGGAAAACCGACTCAAGTTGAATCCAGAGAAAACGGAGGTACTAGTGATAGGTTCCCCTGGTCCATGAATGGCGGTGGTTCCACCTGTCCTGAACGGGGTCACGCTCCCTGTGAAGGACTCCGTGCGCAGTCTGGGGGTGCTTCTTGACTCGTCGCTTCACCTGACTGATCAGGTGAATGCAACGGTCAAGAGCACCTGTCATCAGCTTCGGCTTATTCGCCAGCTGCGCCCATACCTGGCCCAGAGGGACCTAGAAACTGTTGTACATGCTCTGGTAACCTCGAGACTGGATTTCTGCAATGTACTCTACATGGGGCAACCCTTATACCAAACTCGGAAGCTGCAAATGGTGCAGAACATGGCAGCCCGGCTGGTCACTGGCGCTTCCAGGACCAGCCATATAACACCGGTACTTAAAGATCTCCATTGGCTGCCCATTCGCTTCCGGGCTCAGTATAAGGTGTTGGTAATTACCTATAAAGCCCTAAATGGCTTGGGCCCAGGATACCTAAAGGACCGCCTCTCCCCGTACATTCCGCCTCACACCCTCAGAACGTCTGGGCAGCAATTACTGAAGGTGCCTGGGGCGAGATTATCCTCCACTACACGGAGGACATTTTCCACTGCTGCCCCAGCCCTTTGGAATACGCTGCCCACTGAGCTCCGCTCGACTACCACCCTGGCCCAATTCAGGAAGGACCTGAAAACCTTCCTGTTCCAACAGGCATTCCCCGAATAAATATCCTGTGGGCCTCCCTCCTCTTCCGTGGCCAAGAGGTTGGGCTATGGGGCTTTTTTGCCTGTTATTTTTATTGTTGTAAGATGGCTTTTGATACACTGTATTTTAACGTTCTATGTATAGATGTTTTAACTTTTGTTGTAAGCCGCCCTGATCGCAGGAAGGAGCGGGATAGAAATAAAAACTTTATTTATTATTATTATTATTATTATTATTATTTATTTGCTTATTTATTTCTTTTTTTAAAAAAAATTGCAGACTGCCCTTCAGCCCAGTTCCTCTCTCTCAGCTTCATTGACCTGTTTGCCCTTCCTAAATGGCATCATTGATCGAAGTGCTAAGATGCATCTGTTGGGCTTGGTGGAGGCCCTTGGGTGACTTTGAGAAAGTGGAAACTTTGTTTTAACTCCCTCGCAACCCCCGTAGATGTAAAAGCAGTTCTGTTGATGTAAGCAGTCATTATACAGCAACCAGAGATGGCATTTATCCCAGACCTATTAGCTACTTTCTGAATAAAATGTACTAAAGGCTTCCTTGATCCACTGGAATTTATATGACTGTTAATGGAGATTGTAAATTGCTGTCAGTCTGGATAACTTGATCCCTCTTTCCCCTTTTTCTAGTGGCAAGCAAGGAGGAAGGGATGAATCTGGAGAGGAAAGCGGAGAGGCTTCCTGAGATGGTAGAAAAAGTGATAAACTAAATACACACACAAAAAGCACAGAATACAGTCAGCCCTCCATATACATGTATTTTTTATCCACTGATTCAAACATCCATGGCTTGAAAATATTTTTAAAATATATACATTTCCAAAAAGAAACCTTAATTTTTCCATTTGATGTAAAGGACACCATTTTACTATGCTATTTTATTTAATGGGTCTTGAGCATCTACAGATTTTGGTATCCTCAGGGGGTCCTGGAACCAAACCCCAGCAGATATTAAGGCCCAATGTGGAATTCAGACATGTTATTTCATATGGACTTCCAGAAAATCACAGAAGTGCAGACTGGAGCTTGTATTAGATACTTTTTCTGACTACAGCACACAGAAAGGCACAGAATAGAGCTTGGAAATTTTACTTTTTCTGGACAACTCCCAGAACAATATGAAGGTGTAGAATATGTGTAGCTTGAAAATGCTACATTTTGTGGACTACAAAATATAGAAAGGTACAAAATAGAGCTCAGAAAAGTTACTTTTGACAGACTTCAACTCCCAGAATTCACCAGCTAGTCATGCTAGATGGATGGGGGATTCAGGGAGTTGTAGTCCACCGAAAGTAACTCTTCCAAGCTCTGACACAGATATCTCCTGGGACAATACAGACAATAACAATGAAAGGAATTTCATTTAACACAAAAGGGTGTCATGGTGAACTAAAATGTTTAAAAACAAGATGACAATCAAAGAGGCAATGCTGGCCACATAAACTAGTCACGAGCCATACTGCTGGTCTCCTTTTCACTTCATAAAGATATATATGCCGTGTGTACATTTCCTCACAGGCCATCCATTCATCCCGAGGGAGCTGGATTATTTGTTTGTTTTTATTTTATGAGAAACAAAGATTAAGAAATTTATGAGACCGGAAAAACAAAATGTTCAGATCATGATGACATTAAAAAAAGCATGCAGGCAATAGCAAAAGCATTAGCTCACGCAAACCCATCCTGCCAATCAGAAAACATTGAAGGGGGAAAATTACTTTTCAAGTTCATATTGGAGTCTGGGCATGTAGGAATCACTTTTAAACTCTCCCGCAGATATCACAGCAAAACTTATTTATTACTCAGCCCTGAATGTCACAGCACACTGCTAAATGTCAAGACAGCTAATTGTTTCCATGTGAGTTGGGGAGTAAATCCATACTGTATTCTAGTCCAAACTCTGAAGGAGTTGTCCAGAGCACTGAACCCTATACACCAAATAGATTCGATGCATTTACAGTTCAGTCTAAAAGCTGAAGTGGATCATTCTCCACTGACATGGAAGTTACAACATCACAATTGCCTAAATATGAGCCATGATGAAAATCCTTTGAAGTGAAATGAAATGTCTGTCCATAAAGTTTGATTTCTAACAGCTGATTCATACCTGGAATACATTAGATGATCTATCACAACCATTAGGCACTATGGAACTAGCTTGCCTCAGGCTGAAGTTTTGAGCGCTCATGCTAGAGCATTATATTGTTAGTTAAATTTCATTGTACTTTCAATATGTTCTTGGGGAGATGCATTGCTGGAATTTTCTGTTGCTGCTACAGCCTTGTCATCCTAATTAATTAATTAATTAATTATCATCCTAATTAATTCTCCATGCAGCCAGCATGGCATAGTGGTTTGAGCATTGGACTAGGTCACTGCGAAACCAGGGTTTGAATCCTTGCTTGGTCACAAAAACCCACTGGATGACCTTGGGCTTGTCACAGTGTCTCAGCCTCACAGAATGGCAATGGCAAACCCACTCTGAAAAAACCTGTTCATAAAACCCCATGATAGGTTCACCTTAGCATCACCAGAAGTCAAAAATGACTTGAAGGTACCCAACAGCAACAAGGACAATGACTTACAATAGCATAGGTGTTAGGAGTTGCATAGGCAACTTGCCTGGCATAAAATGTTGGGAAGCAAGTGTAATGGGATATACAATACAAATGGTATTGCTAAGCTGTGATGATCTCAGACATAAATGCTGAGATAATACTAGCAGGGTGGAAAACATGAGCCAAGTATGCTTTGATCATCCTCACCTGGAATACTGTGTCTGCTTTTGGGCACCATAATTCAAGAAAGATGTGGACAAGCTGGAGTGTGTCCAGAGGAGGGTGATCAAAATGGTGAAGATCTGGAAACCATGCCCTGTGAGAAGAGACATAGGGAGCTGGGTATGCCTGGAGAAGAGATGGTTAAGAGGTGATATGTTAGCCCTGTTTAAACATTTGAAGGGTGTCATATTGAGAATGGAGCAAGTTTGTTTTCTGCTGCTCCAGAGACTAGGTCACTAGGATATGGAGCAATGGATTTTAATTTAAATTTTGCTAGTTATTTATGTCACAACTATTACTATTAGGCACATTCAGTGATATACAGGACATACAATTAATGAATAACATCAGTATAAAAACATTACTAAAGATTCTATATAGTGTGGTATGGGAGGATGTCAATGGGTGGGTGACACCATGAGTTGCTGTACCGGGTGATGCCAATCCTAGTGACACCACTGCATTGCATCAGAATGTGGTGGAGTCTCCTTCTTTTGAGGTTTCTAAACAGAAGCTGGATGGCTATCTGTTGGGGGTGCTTTGATTGTGTCTTCCTGCATGGCAGCAGGTTGGATTTGATGGCCCTTGTGGTCTTGTCCAACTCGGATTCTATGATTCTAAGTCTCTTCAAGGTTGTTTCGGTGAAAAAGTCTAGTTCTAACAACAAAGAAAAGAGGCAGTATAAGAAAAAGAGGAGACATGTGCTTCTAACAGGCAAAGGACCTATTTTTAACCTGGGGTTAATTAATTAATTAATAATAAACACTGGTGGCGCAGTGGTTAAATGCCACTCAAAACCACAAGGTTGCGAGTTCAAGACCAGCAAAAGGGCCCAAGCTCGATTTAGGCTTACATCCTTCCGAGGTCGCTAAAATGAGTACCCAGACTGTTGGGGGCAAATTAGCTTACTTGCTGTTCACCGCTATGATCTTTGGAATAGCGGTATATAAATAAAACAAATTATTATTATTATTATTATTATTATTTTGTTATCTTTGAGCTGTCTTGAATTTTTCAAGACTGGAAAACAGATAAATTTCTAGGCAAGCAAGGACTTTTGTTATGTGCTGTCAAAAGTGACCATAATGGAAGATTATGAGATTTTTCTGTTTTGGGAATGGGGGTTAGTGAAGAACCCTAGAGATACTTACCAAAGTAGAGAAATGCAAACCAAAGAAATGATTTCTAACCATATTTAATATAATATAACATATAATATAATAATATTCAACATGTTAACTGAAAATAAACCCCCCCAACCTGAAAATATCAAACACGAACAATACAGACTCTTCTTATTTCGCTCCCAAGGCAGGTTTAGAATGCATCACGTACCTTATCTGGTTTAAAAATCTTACACCAACCTTGTAAGGTAGGTCATTCCAATTATCTTTGAGTTGATGACTGAGGGGAGGGAGCCAAGGAAGATAAAATACTGTTCCTCTACATGGGAGATGGGTGTTCAGTAGATTAATGGCACTGGCTATTACCTGGGAAGCAAGTGTAGCCAAGGCAGCAGCTACTATGTCTTCTTTATTAAGGGCAAATATGCCAATAGCTTTATGATTATAAATCACCTTGTGTTCCCTTTAATTAATGAACTCAAGCCTTTGAGGGAGATTTCTTGAGGTTTTAAGAAATCCTTTTTTAAAAAATAAGCTATTAAAACACAAATAGATATATTCCAAGTTTTAATATAGCTATTTCAGTGTTGTGAGCAGAGTGCCAAGGTTTCTTGGCCAAAAATATAAAATAAAAGTGCATTTGGTTGAGTTTGGGATTAATCCATCACCCTTCAGTTTTTTCCCCCTTGGGTTTCTTTTCTTTTCTCTTCTTTTTAGTATTTTCAGAGAAGTCTTTTCAGTTCCCTGCCTCCACTGTACTGTGATGTGATGTACTTCTTTTTAGCTGGGAAGGAGATTTGGAGGTGAGGTGTTCCATTTTGGCCATATACTGTGATCCTGATACACATAACCCATTTAATTAGCAGCCTGATTCTGTTTTCTGCCAAGTTACTCCAAATTCAATGAATTTACTCCTAATTAAGAGCACAAGGGATTGCAACCTATAAGAACAAAATAGGGGGAAAGCTAATTCAGCATGCATTTTAATGCAGACTTACCCAAATTTGTACTCCTCAGCCACACAGAAAGACAAACTTCATGATCCTCCAAAGTGTACAATTTTCTGAAGTTTGCAGTTCTCCACTCCAGCAAGCACAGACATACTGTATGTAGGTAAGGGAAATGCAAGCACAAGAGTTTGTATATTTGCAAAAACTGCCATAAGTTGGAAATGACTTGAAGGCACACAACAAAACAGCAGCAAAATGTTAAGATTATGTTGTATAAGGTGCCTGAAAAATATACTGACAATTTCAGTTCTATACAGCAGTGGAGATCCAGCATGGTGTAGTGGTCTAAGTGTATGACTATGACTCTGGAGACCAGGGTTTGATTCCCCACTTGGCCACAGAAATCCACTGGGTGACCTTGGGTGAGTCACCCTCTCAGCCCCAGAAAACCCAATGATAGATTTGCCTCAGGGTCACCATATGTTGGAAACGAAGGCACACAACAACAGCAACAATAACAATAACAGCAGCAACCACAAACTTTAGATGTTCATAAGAGAAGAATGCCACTTACCTCTATAGCATAAATTGTATCAGGGAAACAAAACAGCACCTACAAGTTTGTATAAAGGATTTATGTTGAGTACAAGGATGGTGTTAAGGGTGGAGCACATTTGCCAATGACTGCCACATTGGCACATATTTTGAATGTTTTCTTTTTTCTTACAACATGGAATATTTTTAAAGTTTTTAAGGTGGTAGCTGTGTGAGTATTTTGTAGCCAAAAGAACATGATCAGGTATATGTCCTCATCTACTTGACAGTATCTACCTTTAAAGACTAACACGTTTTGTTTGGCATAAGATTTTGCAGGCTGCAGCCCACTTCACCAGATGACATGGAGAGTTGTCTCAGCTGGCAAGTTGGAAAAAGGAAGATGACTGTAGACTGTTTTCTGTTTGTAGTAAAATATTTATTTGGTATCTCTGAAGGAAATCAGTCCATACTTCCTCCCTGTCTCCAATTATTGCTATTTTTATTGCACGCTCAGGGGCCTCCTGTGGTCTTTTCATGGATTTGTAGCTTTTTGTCATCAGTGAAAAACTGATTACAAAAAAAATAGTGTTCTGATGAGAATATCATGATAACTATCTGTGCATGACAAAATGTTAATATCATTACTGCTGTTTTTAAAATTTGTACTGCACTGCAAATGCACATGGGATCTTTCTATTATTTTTCACAGCAATCCTGTAAGGTAGGTTTAATGAGAGGTAGTGAATGCCCATAATCACATGGTTAATTCCATGAGCAAGCAGAGAATTGAACTGGAGTCTCCAATAGTATATCCAAGCAGTAAGCCTAGGTTTTCGGTGGGAGTATAACCCCATCCAGCACAACTTGAATTCCTATATCTTGATCTGCCTTTCAAAGGATTGGGAGCACATTTGTCCCACGTGGATTAAACATCAATTTGTTTTCCCTCACGCAGCACATTACTAATGACAGGCACCGATTTAGAACTGAGACAGCTTCCTTGGACTGAGATGGAAAGGATTTATAGAGCTGGGTGTCATCCATGTATTGATGTGTATCTATTGATGTGTATCTAAAGACTGTGAGTGCATCTACACTATAGAAATAATGCAGTTTGGCACCACTTTAAGTGCTGTAGCTCCATCTTAAGGAATCTTGAGATTCGTAGTTTTACAAAGATTTCAGCCTTCTTTGCCAAAGAGTGCTGGTACTTCACAAGACTACAAATCCCAGGAATCTGTAGGATGAAGCCATGGAAGTTAAAGTGTTGTCAAACTACACTAATTCTAAAGTGTTGATGCACCCTGTATAAGTTGGTGCCCTAGTAATGCTGTAACATCTGAACATCCTCTAATAGATTTCTCAATTCAAGTATAGTTTAATTAGGCACCAGCATGAGTGGACATGGTAGTGATGGCATACATAACACTGGAACGGGAAGTGTGAATGACACATAAACCTAGCCATGTGGAAAGGTGTGGGGATGGAGGAGCGTGCTGGAAAGGCAGCACCACACTCTCCCCTACTTTGTATTTCTAGTGGAAACCAAAAGCCTATAGATGAATTCTGCCAGATCAGATGAGAACGGAATACCTCTTTCATCTCTTTAGGAACACACAAGAGATGAAAGAGGTATTCTGTTCTCATCTGATCTGGCAGAATTTATATCACACCCCTAAACACCCCTTTCCTGCCCCAACAGTCCTGGGGACTCCAGATCTTATTTAGGCATTGTAAAGTTCATGAAGCATTGTTGATCAAAATCAGACCTTCTCATCGTCCAAATCCCTCACTTTGGAAACCTTCTTGGGTTCCATTGAGCTATCAAGCTTTTGGTTTCCCACAGAACATTTTATGATTGGGGTTGGCTTTAAGAGTACAAATTGCAACCCAGAATGTAACCCTTTTGCTGCAGTTGGCCTCCTCTGCATGTACGGTGACTGTTGCCCTCAGGCCTCTGTCTTTGCTTGCGTTTGCCTCCTGAAGCTTGCATTCTCAAGCCTCACAGCTTGAGTCTTCATACTTACCAGCTTTCTGTGGACCATTTTCTTCAAGACAGGTAGCTACAGTATTATCCAACCCTAACACCTAGCTATCCCCCTTTCACTTTTCCATTTCATTTAGCTCTGTATGCTGATTACTTTGAATGGGTCATCATTTTGTCTGTATTCCTTTATATTTTCACAAATAAAAGTTTAAATTGTTCCCCATGCCTGGAGTCTCTATCAGTTATTACTGGTATAGCTGGTGCTCCATTTGTGCATATGTTACCACCTCTCAAAAAGCCAAGCAAAGTATTCCTTAATTAGTTAAAGATATATTACGACTTCTGGTGGAGGCTCTACTAGCCTTATTCATTTGGGGTAACAGAATCAGTAATGGGCATAGTGGCAAAACACCATGGGGAATTGAAGAGTGAAAATGTAGGGAGGGACCATCTTCCTACCCAATGCGTAAAACTCTTTGTTGTTGTATGCGGAGTTTTGTTTTAAGATGGTAGTTATGCTCCAGGTTTCCTGTTGCTTATCCTACTTGAATAAACTACTGTTAGCTTTTCAAGAAGTGGTTTCTGTCTTTTGTGAAAGCCTGCAGAGGTCTGTTATTACAGGCCTATCATTACAGCTGTAGCCATAGGTTGGAATAAAACCTTTTGGTCAGCTACTTACACTCTTCTTTGAATAAAATGTTGGTAGATTAATTCGCTAAGTCCTTCTCTACTTTAATGCCAGTACCAGCCAGGCTTTAAAGCACCATTTGCCTATAAAAATTCTGCTTGTTGATATGAATTAGTATTTAGTTTATCTTTTTTTGGGGGGAAGACTAATATACCATGATGTGGCCACTATAAATATTAATGTGGAGTAAACTATGTTTGCATATAGTAAATATTAATGACGCATTAATATTCATGCTGGAGGCTACAGTTGCCTTTGAAGAATGCTTGTGATTTTCATATATATGATGATGATATTAATAGATGTTGCTGTCCTTTATTTGTGCTTCTGCTAAGCATTCCGTATACAATTGTGTGTGTATAAAAAGATGTATTCACACATAGAATTTAAGCAATTTGTACTTTTCTGCTCGAAGTGTAGACTTGCACACAATTTACTGTCAGAAGACTGTAAATTTTTGAGCTTACAGAGCAATTCAGGCAACAACAAGAAAACCTGAAAATATGTCTACTTTTAGAACACTTGCACATTTTTTTTTAAAAAAAAGGCATAAATATACTTTAATTAATGGTATAAAAATATCCACAATTGGAAAATACTTGCAAAATGTGTCCATTTGAAAAATGCATACAGCAGTATGTACACATTTCCATGTGAAGGAGGAAAGGTCACAATCTAATACGCACCCAAGTTGGAAGGAGTTTTGAAGTGAAAGTCAGCATTTTATATTGGTTTTTCTCAAGTGTTCACTATTAAATAAGGATTTTTGCAGTGATTAACAGGCTATGCAGGAATGTTTTTAATGGGATGTATATGGGCTGGATTTTATCTTTTTTGTTGTGTTTCTGAAATGATTTTGTACTGTTTTAGGTTACTGGTATATTAACATGATAACTTGGAAAACATTCAAGGATAGCTGTGTTGGCCATATAGCAAATATAACAACATCAAAAATCCATCAAACCATGATATCTTTATTGGCCCAACCAAAACGCATAATATACATGTTGCAAGCTTTCAAGGCTTCACTGGCTTTTTCATCAGACAAGGTGTTAAAAACCAT
>NC_056525.1:12692061-12723699 GCF_019175285.1 Sceloporus undulatus | reverse complement strand
CCAGTTGCCACATGGCCAGAAGGAGGAGGTGCCAGCCTGCAAGAGATACCTCTCCATACCATCTGAACTGAGTCCAGGAAATTTATCATCAATTTGCATCACCAAAAGATACTTCCTTTGCAATCCAGTATGCCTCAATCCTTTGTGAGACTGCAGGACTTGGAAAGGCAGCTATGAAGGAACTAGAAATCATCCAATGTAATAAGATGTCATAAAATACCAAAGTCAGAATAATCCAGGTGCATCATTAGGGGTGTACAGGGGTATGGACTGCAGCAGGTAACATCTCAGAGGGGTGACCACATGGTATGATGGTCACTTCAGTCTATCACAAGACTCCCCCAGCTGCCCCCTCTGCAACTGGGATGTGTGCCAGACAGCCTGGGGGTGACAGCATGGGTTACCGCACTGGGATGACACCAAACCTAGTGGCACGACTGGAACAATTCAGGCCATAATATTTCGGATTTCTTTATATGATTATGAAAGCTGGACAGTGAAGAAAGCTGACATGAAGCAAATCAACTCATTTAAATGTGGTGCGGGAGAAGGGTTCTACTGGCAGCATGACTATCAAAAAGACAAATGAATGAGTCTTGGGGGGGGGGGGGGGGGGAATCAAGTCTGAATTCTCACTGGAAGCAAAGATGCCTAAACTGAGGCTGTTATTATTTGGACATATCATGAGATGAAGCAACTTAGTGGAAAAGAAAATAATACATGATAAAGTGGAAGGCCTTATGAAAAGGAGGAAACTTTGCTAGAAGTTGTTTGATTTAGTCAAGGAAGCCATGGCTGCTCTCAGTTTCCAAGACCTAAGCAAGGCCACTGATGGTGGCTTTTGGAGATCTTTAATTCATACAATCATCATAGGTCAATGCTGATTTGATGGCAAATAACAACAAATTTTGACATGGTAGGGAATTCATACCAGTTTACACATCACCATTCTGTACTTGTTGCTACTGTCATTCAAAGTGTTTCCCAGTATTGTCTCATTTCCTTAAATGTTACTGCAAGTTTGTTAAACTCTTTTTTTTCCTTCCAAGAAAATTTCTAAGTCAAAAATGTGCCCTGAGCTTCCTGTTCTGTGATGATAGGGGAAAGGGTCAAGACAATCCTTTAAAATTGAGGAATGTCTTATAAACTTACAGCGCTTTATAAATAAAGGTTAATAATAATAATCAACACTTGGAAAAATTATATTTTGGGGCTATAGCTCTCAGAATACCCAGCTAGCACTGACAGTGGCTATGATTGTTGGGGAACTTTGGAAGCTGCCATCCAAAAAGTAAGTTTCCAAAGCATTGCCTCTGCTATAGGAAACATTTGGCCATGACAGGCTCAAGAGCACGCCACTTGTTCCAGCACATCATATGTCCTCGTAATTTTTAGGAGCCTCAGCATGCAACTTTGTGTGGTCCATCATTTTATATTGGTTTTCCTCAAACGTTCACCATTAAATAAACTGTGATAACAACTTCATAAACATTTTCCTAACATGCGGGATGTTTGACATGAATTTCAGCTATTTCAAAATGAGTAAACAATTGTCAGTTGGATGTTGGAGAATAAGCAGAAGCTAGGCAATAGCTCCAGAACATCAAAGGATTGTGCATATCTTCTTAGGGAGAAGGGGAACACACACACACACACAGGCATGTCTGTCTATGGGTGATTTTACCAGAAATGTGGAGTGTCTGGCCAAATGAAAGGAACATAACCTATCAAATCGATTGTGGAAAGCATTAACTCTTCATATTATTAGTTGTATTCAGTTTCTAGGATGCTTTCTTATACCAGATTGAACAGATTGTCCACCCAGCTCAGGCCAGAGGACATATGGGGCATTTTCACTGTGTTTTTAGGCCCTCCTGGACCATGTTAGGCTCAAGAAAGGCCTTTTTAAACAACAGGATATGATTTTCTTGTTCACTTCCATTTTTAGATTTTTATAAAACCTCTGGGAGGCCACAAAAACAGCCCTGAAGCCCCATGGACCCTGCGTTCTTCACCTAATCTATATGGTATACTCTAAGGTCTTTATCACACCAGTCTGCTGTCCTGCCACAATTACACTAGTTTAAGAATGGATGCATACCTGTTTGAAATAATTTCTTATCACTCCCCACCCCCCAATAGTGCTTTGGCTCGCCATCATTGCATGATCTATTTTTCACACTGCCAAACATTGCCTTCTGGGAGGAAGTTTGGGATGAGTGCTTGCAGCTGCCAACCATCTCCCAAATCCAGCTGCTGTGTGAATGTGTACAGAGTAGCCAGCTTTGGGGAGATGCAGATGGCTGTGGTCACTGTGTGGGGGAGGAAGGAATAGAATCATGCTCACTCGCACCACTTGACTGCCTGAGAAGTGGGCCTGCAGCAGAAGGGACCTATCGTATAAAGGCAGTAATGGAATAGCAGCAAGATTGAGAGCCTATTGATGGGTTTCGCCTGTCAATGAAAAGATCCATTGGAATGGAATGCAAGGCAGCAGTTGAATGGACATAATGTTGTGTGATAAGTCCCAGCCAAAGATGCTTTTATCCTGTTAAAATCCCACTTTTCTAACCTAGATAAAGTCCTGACTGGAAAAAGTTCTCTGGGATCTCAGGAAGAGGTCTTGCCCATCACTTTTTACTTGATCTTTTGTACTGGAGATGCCAGGGATTGAACCTGGATCTGTCTATATTCATATCATGTTTTATACCAATGAACTGTCTCCCATATCAGTCCATATGAGGCTGCTTGAGTCTTACATTCCTCGGGATACAGTTCCATCATCATCACAGACTCAACTGGTCAGGGCACATGACAGAGATTTCTTGGAGTCTGTTCTCAGATCATGACATTTTGTCTTTTGGGAAACTAGGTTGCCCACCCCTCTGCTCTCTTTTTGCTAATTTTCATTTAAATGGGCGTGTGGAAATGAATAGGTTGGGCAGGAAGGTTTTTTAATGGTCTGTGTGAGCTGCATTTTATCTTTTGTTGTTGTTATTGTTTATAAAATGATTCTATACTGTTTTTAAATTATTGGTGTTTTAACATGATAGCTAATGCAATTGTTTCAAAACTTTTTTTAACCAGCAGATTTTTAGGTGTATCTTGTTTTAACCTTGTTGGAAACCACTCTGGTTCTCATGTTGGGAGAAAAAAGGTATATAAATTAGATGATCTACTATACCTCATCCCTGCGCCTATGATTATTCCTATATGTTGCTCTCCTTGGTGACTTGAGTGTCAGGCTCAGTGTATGTGTGCCTACAAGTCGCCTGCTGAATTATGGTGACTCCATGAATTTCATAGGGTTTTCTTAGGCAAGGAATACTTAGAGGTGATTTTGCCAGTCCCTTCCTCTGAAACATAGAGGCTCTACAAATGGGCGGCATGTAGCTGCTCTTTTTAGCCCCGGATCATTGCTGTGGCAACCACACATCGTGACAATGATCAGCTCCCTCTAGGGAGCAAAAAGAAGTGGCTCTAAGCAGCTTCCTGGAAAGGGTGTCATAAGCACCATGCTGCAGCATCATGACGTCCCTTCTGTCCAGCGCCATTTGAGTGCTGCACCGTGTGGACGGGTATGTGCCTTAATGGTGGCTGGGTGGTGGGGTAAGGTCTTGGAGCATGGGGATGCTCAGCCCTCACTGTGCCTACAAGCTAGCACAAAGTGCCACTGTGTAGAGCTCCATAGTCTACAGCACCTGGTGTTTGGTGGCAGACTCCCATTCAAATACTAACCAGGGCTGACCCTGCTTAGTTGCCAAGATCAGATGGGATCTGGTATATAATAGGTTCCCCTGGTCCAGGAATGGCGGTGGTTCCACCTGTCCTGAATGGGATCACGCTTCCTGTGAAGGACTCCGTGTGCAGTCTGGGGGTGCTTCTTGACTCGTCGCTCCACCTTACAGCTCAGGTGGATGCGACGGTCAAGAGCACCTGTTATCAGCTTCGGCTTATTCGCCAGCTGCGCCCATACCTGGCCCAGAGAGACCTTGAAACGGTAGTACATGCTCTGGTAACCTCTCGATTGGATTTCTGCAACGCGCTCTACATGGGGCAACCCTTATACCAAACCCGGAAGCTACAGATGGTACAGAATATGGCAGCCAGACTGATCACTGGTACCTCCAGGGCCAGTCATATTACACCTGTACTTAAAGATCTACATTGGCTGCCCATCCGCTTCCGGGCACAATACAAGGTGTTGGTGATTACCTATAAAGCCCTACATGGCTTGGGCCCAGGATACCTGGAGGACCGCCTCTCCCCATACATTCCGCCCCGCACCCTCAGAACATCTGGGCAGCAACTTTTGAGGGTCCCAGGGGCTAGACTGGCCTCCACAACAAGGAGGTCATATACCATCATCGCCCCGACCCTCTGGAATACGCTGCCCTTAGAGCTCCGCTCAGCCACCTCCCTGGCCCAGTTCAGGAGGGAGCTAAAAACCTTCCTGTTCAGGTTAGCGTTCCCTGAACTAGATCCCAGCTAGTGTCCCCCTACCCTTTGACAGCGATGGCAGCTGGTTGTTGGGGTTTTAATGCTGATGATGTGTTTTTACTGTTGATTTTAATATTGTTATTGATATATGTATTTGTATTTTATTGTATCATAGTTATGGATAGGATCACAGTTATAAATGATTTAAACATTTGTAACTTATGCACATTCACGGTCTTTATGTATTCAATCCCAACTTACCACGCAGTAGGCACTGTGTGCAATGGGGGTCTGTTCTTCTGTCAATGGGAGTACAGCATACAAATGTTTCCACCCCTCTCCTATGAGTGATCTCTAGTGTGACAGTCAGAACTAGGATCCCTGTTGCAATTCCTTCTTGCACAGGAGATCACTAGTGTGAAAACATCAGTCAACTTCATCCCAATCGGCAGGAGAGTAAACCCCTGCCACTCACAGCAGCTGCTGGATGGAAAGTCAGGATTGGGAGATTGGGCCAGGAGAAACCACTTATAAGCTTATTGCACAAGCCCTGGGGAACGCGACTGGAGCAGAATGGAAGGGAGTGGGAAGGGAACGGAACGGGGAAATAACACATATTACCACATGGGAGAATGCTGCTGATGCTGCCGGAAGTCCCTGATCTGTTCCCCATCCGTCTCACAGCAGCTTTACAAGAACTGTTCAGAATCGTTCTTGAAAATCGGCTGCTGTGAGACAGATGGGGAACAGATGAGGGATTTCCAGCGGCATCAGCGGTGTTCTCCCATGTGACAATATGCATTATTTCTCCGTTCTGTTCCCTTCCCGCTCCCTTCCATTCTGTTCCGGTTGCGTTCCCCAGGGCCTGTGTGATAAGTTTATTAGCTACACAACTAAGGTAGTTACATAACTATATAGTGCATGTAGAATTCTGGCCTATGGCCTGTCTGATAGCCTGGACTTAAGTTAGATAGGGCTTTGTGGGCCATAATCAACACTTTGAATTGTTTCTCGAAACAGGTAATCAGCCAGCAGAGAATTGTGTGATCCTTGTTATCAATCAAAGGCAGTGGCCATGCTGGCTGTGGGATCTGGAGAGATGTAGACTAAAAAAGAAAATTTCTCTTGCACTGTTTATGGACTTCTCAGACGTATCTGGTTTCAGTTGTGGCTGGGGGCATCTTCAAAATAGGTTCAGCACCCTGGATAACTCCTTTTAAGTCCCAACTAGAATCCAGAGTGGGTTTACTACCCCACTGACATGGGAACCATATCTGCTACCGGTCTGTGTGGCTACATATATAAACACTGTGTTGGGTTGGATTGGTCTTTACTCTGATCTTGCAGAATTCTCCTTCTGTTAACCTGCAGATGGTGCTCTAACTGAGTGTGTGGCCCTTAAGAGCAAAAGGAGGAAAGAGAAAATCCCTTTGATCATTTTCTTTCTGGGTGGAGAGACAGCTCGGAAAAATATTTGGCAGGGAAAAATGCAGTCAGTCAAGGGGATATTCGTAAGAGGCGTCGCCTGGATTAAAGAGGAAGCAAATTGAAAATAACAGCTCATTTAGCAACAGATAGTCTGTGGCCTTTAATCTATTGTCTTGAAATGTTCCAAATAGTTAAAAGTTTCCTTGTTCTGGAATGATAGCAAGTGGTTCAGCTGGGAAAAGGAAGAAGCTACTACTTTATATTTATTTTTCCGTGCATGTATATCAAGATGGAATTGTCCAAAGAAGCTGCTATATTACCTACCCTGTGTATCTTTGGCTTTCCCTTAACAGAAATGCCACAGATGGTTATAACTTAGTAGAAAGGAGAGGGTCATTCTCCCTTTAAAATAAAGCAGGCTGTTTTCAACTGAGAAAGACAAAAGCTTGGATAACTTAAAAATGCCTCCTTTGTTATGGTTCTTGGAAAGACAGCAGCGGGACAGAATCTAAAGAACAACAACCTTCTATCTCATCATCCTGGAAATTTGTACTAGACAAATATTTTCAAAGACCTAGAACATCATGGCATAAGGCAGGTTAGTGAAGCCTTTGACCCATTAAGCCAAATATAGCCAAGGCACTGCCTCTTGTTCTGTGCCTTCAAATCATTCCCAGTTTATGGCAATCCTAAGGCAACCCTCCTCTAGGGTCTTCTTTGCAAGATTTTTAAAGAGGGAATTTGCCATTGCCTTTCTCTGAGGCTGAATGTGACTTGCCCAAGGCCATCCAATGGGTTTCTATGGCTGAGTGAGGATTCAAAGCTTGGCCTCTCAGAGTCCTAGTATAATGTTCAAACCACTACACCATGCAGGGTCTATCATGGGGCTCAATAAAATTCCCATTTCCCCTGCATGTGCCTGTTTCCCCTCCCACCCAAAAGTAAGTGTGCATGCATGGATGGTAAGCCAGTGGTGGGCAAATGTAGATGGGTAAGGGCCATTTTTCATCCCTGCACCCCCTGGTAGTTGTACCAGTATGCCCCACATGACTGGAAACAATGTTTTGTCACTTCTGGTTTCACTTTGGCCAATTTTCTGCTGATTTGGGGTTTTTATATAGTTTTGGTATAAGTGGGGGGATTGGGGGGGATGATCAGTTTGACTGGATGTGAATTCAAACTGTTTGGAAGGGAACTTCAGGGGCACAAATTAAGGCTCCAAGGGCCAGATGTAGCCCACAGGCTGCACACTGGCCACTCTTATGACAATTCCTAGAATATTGGCCATACTGGCTAGGGCTCATGAGATTTGCAGTTCAAAACACCTACAGATGAATGTTCAGCTGTATTCAGTTCAAGAGGTGAAAGTGGGAGGAGATGGGAAGTCTCACAATTGGATCCAGTCAGGTTTTGTAGAATCCATCACACTGATTCCAACTAAGGGCCCAAACAGACAGGCCAAAATAAAGCTGCTTTGGGTCACTTTGGAGGTATGCTGTTTAAATGCTGCATGTGTCTCAAGAGGCCGGAAGCTGCATCAAAGCCACGCTCCAGTTCCTAGGATGGAGCGCAAGCTTGTGCAGCTTGGCCTCTTAAGATGCATTGTCATTTAAACCAGCATACTTCCAAAGTGACCTGAAGCAGCTTATTGGCTGTCTTTTCGGGCCTAAGTGTCTCTAAAATTTCTGGATCCCAGAAAATCAAGAGTAGATTTCAGGCAAGCCTGTGCCCTCTAATATTTTGTATGACAAATCCTAGAATACTGGCCATACTGGCTGTGGCTCATGAGATTTGCCGTTCAAAACATCTGGAAGATACTAGTTTTTTAGCTTACTGGCGTTACTATCCTTTCAATTTTCACAGGGGTTGATTAGTCAGGTATAGTCACAAAGTGCAATGGCAGCAACTTGAACCTGAATCACAGACAGAGATTTTCTCATCTCAGTCAGATACGTCAGTTTGCCTTTGTTTTTGATTTTTGTCAACCAGAATGCATCATCCTGTCTGATCCAAGACGAGAGACTCTCTTTTTGCCTGGCACCTGGGCATGGCAATTGGGTTTGAAAATGCCAAGGGAAGTTGTGTGTACTAAGTCGCGGGTGGGGGAATTGTGCTCCAGGTTGGGACTTCAACCATCTGAAGCTCGTCAAGATGGCCAATGGTCGGGGTTGAGAACCATAGTCCCAAACACTCTGACAGGCAAAAAGTACCCCATGCTGTGTCCTAAACTTGGGGTAGTGCTTCCCAAATTCAGCCCTCTATTGTTGTTGGACCTAATTTCCTACAAGCGTAGCCCTGGAATGCAATCTTAACATATTGTTCTCACCTATAAGCAGTTACGAAACTCTTTAGGTTGCACGGAATTATTTCTTGCACAGAAAAACACTGTTTTCTGTGCAGCGCAAAACCTATTTTCTGCCCAGAAAATGTCCCCCTCAAAAAAAAAGGCCCCCATGGATGGCATGCGTTGGGATAGACATTTCAGTCAGTGTTGAATAGTAAATCAACCACAAATCACATCAATTAGTCGTAGTCTCTTAATCCGGACTAATAACAGGATTTGGGCTGTGGTTTGTCACAGCATAATTCCTGCCACAACCATCAGGACATTCAATATCAGGAGAAAATGCAAAAATTCACTGGTCTCTTCCTACGATGGGTCCATAGGTGGGCAACCGATTTTAACCTGGGAATGGAATAGTTGTGAATATTCTTTCCCTAACTTCTACCCACATGGCCATGGTCCGGCATTCTGGGGATCATTATCTTCGAGTGAGACGAGGAGATGGCCTTTTGTCTTAGCCACCTCCAGGTCCTGTTGGCGATCTCTCAGCTGCTGGACAACTGTCAGATTCTTAGGTTGTTCACCCTGCTTATGATAGTAGTAAGATATACTGAACATATTCTCTTGATGTTTCATGTGGGGGGATCACTGATGGGAGATCTATACAGTTTGTGGAAAATACTGGGCTTTGGATGTGTTTCCTCCTACTCTGGAAAGCAGCAGCCTTGATAGGAGCAGCTATCAGCTTCCATGCCAGGCCCACACTGAGTTGCAGGAGACTACTAGGCGGTTTTGTGTGGGCTGGAGTCTTACACCTCCTGTGTTGTTTTCCCTCCCAGTACAGGTAGCAGCTGGGGAGTGGAAACAGTGCCCAACTGTTGTCTGTCCCTTCTAACGCCGGAAAGGCTGGAGGCCACAAAGGAGTCCAGTCGGCTGATTTTGAATGAGCCACTCTCGTGGCAGCTAAGTAAACAACAGGCAGCCTCTGACATCAATTACTGGAGTCCTTGACACGGGGGACATTGACCAGGGTTGCTGATAAGGGGTGGTTGGTGGTGGTGCTGGTACTGAGGCCTTGCTCTCTGCCTTCCCTATTTGTCTGTTTCACAAGACTGTCACTGGGAAAAGAATAGACGCTTCACTGGATCTGTCCGCACTGGGTGTTCCTGTCACCTGAAGAGAGAAGAGGCATTGTCAGAATGGTCTAAAACAGCTGTTAGCTTTCCCATCATCCATGCTTGGCGCTCCAAGAGGGAGCTGATGTCACTGCTTTCCACAGCTCTTTCTCTTCAAAATATCCCTATGGCCATTTTTGAGAGTTTTTGTGCACGTACCAGGACTCAAGTAACTCGACCTCTCCCACCTGATGCCATCCAGTGTTTTGGATAACAACTCCTTTTAGCTCCAATGCCACAGCCAATGTCAGGAACAGTGGTACCATAGATACAGTTGCTAATCCCGGGCCTGGCCCGAACTCCAGTTTTCATGGTTATCTCAGATGGAAGCAGGGAGAGTAAATGTCCATTTTGGTGGGCTGCTTAGGTAGGAGGAAATCTTCAGCTCAACTACTAGCTTGCTACACTTTTGCAGGCTAACTTGATTGTGCTGCAACTTGCAGACAATCTCCAGGAGGCCTGCTTAATAAGAGTGTGAAGACTTGCCATAAAGCCTGGCATCGGGCAGAGTGGGAACAGGCATATCATGACGCATGCCCTGAGTCTACCTCATGCCAGGTGATGCCGCCTGGTGACATCACAGCACTCCTGGCATGTTCCAGACGACGCTGTGCCAAGAGAGCACCGAAACATGGTGCCGGTGGCTATGACACCTTTCCGTTGCAAAAAAGGAGCACCTTTGTGGCTTCATTTGTGCCATGGAAAGGATAGATTGTGCCACGGCATGTAGTTGCCACAGTCCTGATCTGGCCCTGTTTTCGCCTCAAAGTTAGCTTCTTCCTTCCCTCCCAGCCACTAGGAACCAGGACTGACCCTCTGCTTTGCTTCTGGCAGAAAGGAAGTACACTAGATTAAATGTTTTCACCCTGTTTCCCTAAGTAAGTGTGATGATACCTACGCCTTTCATCTGATATGTGAAACGCCCTATTAGCCAAGTTTTTGTCTTAATTGCACACCAGGAAATATGGTGTTGTGCGTGTTTGACTTGCAAATTGTGAACAACTGTGGTTGATTCAAAATGCATACTATACTACTTAATGATATCACTGAGGGCTGTCCCCAAGTCTGAGGTTGGGTCCAGAAACCTGGGCTTGGGGATGATGATCTAGCAACCTTAGTTATAGAGAAGGGTCCACAGGGTTGAAGTGCTGGAACTTTTGATTAGTAGACATAATAGTGTTACCTTCACCCATCTCAGCTTTTCTTGTCCCTCTGGTTTAGCTGTAATCCTGAGAATTATCGTTTATTGTGCACCCGAGTTCTCTGATAGCAAAGGCGAAAGTCTCACAAAAACTACAGTTTCCAAAATTCAAACTGGATTATTCTGCAGTGTGGTGGACCTAAGATTTGCATTTATGCACTGAGTTAAAAGCTTATTTCAAGTTCAGTTTGTTCATCTGCAGTATAGTATGTGGTTCAGTTTGTGATTCAAAAATTAGAAATTAAACTTCTCATCTTCAAATGTGATTATTAATTTAGGGGTGCAAACATTAATCAAACATTCTAGGGGTGTGAGCATAGAAGGTTTGGGGACCACTGTATTACTGCAAGGCGAGGGAGAAGCTTTTCTCTTTCCTCCCAGAACAAATAGATCTTTCTCCCCCTCCCCCCAGAAGAATAGCTCTGAATGAGGGTTCTGTAATAAAGAGTCGTATTATTACTTCCAAAGTCCGCCCTCTCTTTTAAAAATATTAATGATCTGCAGGTGGGGGAATGCTCACTGTTGAACACAACAGGCCCAGGAAGGAAAAAATCTCCAGCTTTCTCTGTTTTCAGAGTCAAAATGCAAAATTCAGATTGGAACTACCCAGCCCTGCACATAGCCAACTCACAAAAGGGACCTTGGGCAACTCAATGAAGAGCTGAATTAGTTTGCTTTGATGCTCTCTTCCTCAAGGAGCACTTCAGTTAGTTCTGGGTCTTCTGCATGTGACAGCTCACCCAGTTGATAAGTGGGAACAGGCTAGCCTCATGTTAGATAATCAATAGATGCACCCAAAGAGATGGGATTCTGGAGCCAGGATGCTCAAAGAGTATTGTGCTATTAAACAAACCCAGCATGGTGGTTCTGTTGGCAGCAACATGATATATGATATAATTAGAGATGTACTGAACTTCCTCATGGCTGTGAATATCTCCTAGAGAGGAGGAGACTGTCTCTGTGCATGATTTTACCCAATGATTTGGTTAGTTCAGCCTCCCCTTTGCATCCAGATATAAGGGCCATATCCTGAGCTTGTTTTTCCAGACTATGGGAAATACCTAGTTGCAAATAACAAGTGTGTTACTGAGTTTCTTTCCTAACCAAAGTAATATCAACCATTTCATTGTCATAAATTTAACTTAATGAAGCACACACCATTTCTTTGCAGTGTAATGAGAATTTTTGCAAAGGGGCCTTGTAGCACTTAATAATAATAAATAATAATAGTTTTTTATAGACCGTATTCCGCACATGATCAAGCGGTGTACAGTAAAAATTGCAATACATCAAAAAATGGCAAGGCCTCTCCCCCTAAAGATGTGGCGGGGGAGGGCTCTTTCGTCTTTCCAGGCCAGGCCTGTCTCTCCCCCTAAAGATGGTGGTCGGGGGGAGGCTCTTAATCTTCCTTGCCAGGCCTCGTCTCTCCCCTCAAGATGGTGGTCGGGGGGAGGGGCTCTAGCTTTCCAGGCAGGCCTCGTCTCTCCCCCTAAGATGGTGGTCCGGGGGAGGGCTCTTCGTCTTTCCAGGCCAGGCCTCGTCTCTCCCCCTAAAGTGGTGGTCGGGGGGAGGGCTCTTAGTCTTTCCAGGCAGGCCGTCTCTCCCCCTAAAGATGGTGGTCGGGGGAGGGCTCTTAGTCTTTCCAAGCCAGGCCTCGTCTCTCCCCCAAGATGGTGGTCGGGGGGAGGGCTCTTGTCTTCCAGGCCCGCTCGTCTCTCCCCTCAAGATGGTGGTCGGGGGAGGGCTCTTAGTCTTTCAAGCCAGGCTCGTCTCTCCCCCCAAGATGGGAGGGGGGAGGGCTTTAGTCTTTCAAGCCAGGCCTCGTCTCTCCCCCTAGTGGTGGTCGGGGGGAGGGCTCTTAGTCTTTCCAAGCCAGGCCTCGTCTCTCCCCCTCAAGATGGGGTCGGGGGGAGGGCTCTTCGTCTTTCCAGGCCAGGCCTCGTCTCTCCCCCTAAGATGGGGTCGGGGGGAGGGCTCTAATTTCCTGCCCAGGCCTCGTCTCTCCCCCTCAAGATGGTGGTCGGGGGGAGGACTCTTGTCTTTCCCAGCCAGGCTCGTCTCTCCCCCTCAAGATGTGGTCGGGGGAGGGCTCTTAGTCTTCCAAGCCAGGCCTCGTCTCTCCCCTCAGATGGTGGTCGGGGGGAGGACTCTTAGTCTTTCCAGGCCAGGCCTCGTCTCTCCCCCTCAAGATGGTGAGATCTGAAGAGAAAGAGCTGGTGCATGCTTTCATGACTTGGCCTACTTCCTCAGATGCACATGGAGAGCTTTTAAAGCTATGTTTAGAGCTCGGAGGTGGCCTACTGAGGGAGGAGGATTATCACATGGTTAGGTGTTGCCTTCTGCTGTGCCTTGAGATCCATTATGGATTCAAGGTGACGACAAAGTGACTAGGAGGGGAATAGAACTTGCAAAAGTTCTTTTGGGTACTAGAACTCCCAGAATCACCTAGTGAGCATCTAAAGTTGCAGTCCAGGAAAGTACATTTCCACGCTCTGGCGGAAGGTCTGTGCTGTACCATGGACTGGCAGTTGTAGCATGTAATAGCTACTTTTTAAAAAGTTTCACGCTCTGAAATTTTCTCTGCTTTCAACCGGCTACTTTAGCATGGAGGAAAGAAACCAGTGCAACGCGGTGGTGTTGTGAGTAAACCAATTGCATGAGGTGTAACTTCAGTTTGTGTGCAAGGATGTGATGAAACAGTGGGTAGAGTTTTTTAAAAAACCTTTTGTCATTCCAGAGAGCCCTCCTTGACTGAAAGCTGACATTGGCAATTTATTCAGAGGAAGTTTGCCCTGCCTCCCTCTGAGACTGGGAGTGCAGACTTCCCTAAAGTGACTCAGTGGGTTTCCATGGCTGAGTTTGGATTCAAACCCTGGTCTCCCAGTGTCTACTCTAACACTCAAACCACTACCCCATGCTTAGCCTATGGCCAACTAGTGTATTCATTTACAGATCTCAACCTCCACTGAGACTGAGAGCCGTCAGAAAAGGGAGTGTCACCAATCTCTTCTTATCAGGGGTTTTCATCTTGAGATAGTATTCTCATGTTTTTGTCTCTTCACACCTTCCAGTTCTTTTGTCTTGGCCAAGAAATATAAACTGGGCTGGCGCAAGATCTCTCTAAAAAACATACAAAATAGTTAAATTTTGCCTCCTGTATCATCCTCAGGTTCACCTAGACCCTTTGCTCTGTTAAACAGATTTGTAGAGGTGATTCTCCAGGCATATAGCATATTGCTTTCTACCTTCCTCATCCCCTTCCATCTTTCCTTTTCATTTTTTTAAACTAGGGTTTTTGCTTTTTTTTTACATTTCCACCTCTTTCCCAAGGTGTTTATACAATAGGCAGGCCTTCGTTTTGTGCCAAGAATACTCAGGATCCTCATCCTTCTCTGTTCTTATGACCTCTTTTGAGAGGGGGGATTTATTGGTATTTATTTCCATGTTGATCTGTTCAACTGTTTATTAAACAACCTTCAGTTTATCTGTGGAAGATTTTTTTACATTAAAATTTCAATCAAAATTCCTTCAGGCAATTTTGCATCCATGCCCTATCCCCTTCGGTGATCTCTAAATCCTATTTTGCTCAGCTTTATCTTGCCTGGTTCACATCCCAGAACAGTTCCAAAAGGAGCCTAAGAATATATGGGCTGCAAAGCGTGCTTTGGAGACAGGAAGCTCTACAACTGGGTTACTTGGAGAATGGAATTGAAATCAGGTCTGTGCTGAGTTAGGCTCCCTCATAGTTTGTGTTACTGCTCAACTCCTGTTCCCAATGAAGACAATGTTCTGCTTTGTTTCTTCCATTATGTCCCCATCTTTCATCAAAGAAATCAGGGTGAATACTTTGACTTCTCCTCCACTTATCCTTAGGCCAAACCTTGTGAAACTGATTAGGCTTAGAAATAGTAGTAGTTCCAAGGTCATTCAGACAGATTTATAGTTAAATAAAGATCCATAAGGTCTTCTAGTCCTGATCTGATGCTGGATGAGTAACTACAGGCAAAATAAAGCTGCTTTGGGTCACTTTGGAGGTATGCTGTTTAAATGAGCATCCTAAGAGTCCGGAAGTGGAACCAAAGCGTGCTCAGTCCTTAGGACTGGAACATGGCTTGTGTGGCTTCCTACCCTTAGGAACATATTTTAAACAGCATACCTCCAAAGTGACCTGAAGCAGATTTATTTTGGCCTGTCTGTATGGGGCCTATGGTAGTTTTCTCTGCTGTATATTCCTCCACAGTATTTTCCCTGTATGCAAATATTTCAAAATGTTATGATGAAATTATTCTGCACAAAATATCATGGGTCTTTCCCCCTATGGAGTATTGTGGAGTATTACCTCTAGTAGCTGCATATTAAAATGTCTGTCTCTGTTTGTGTGAAAGCATGCATGCATGCTGGTGAGAACCTTCAAGCTTATGGTGACCCATAGATTTTATAGGGTTTTCTTAGCAAAGGAATACTCAAGAGCTGGTTTTGCGATTGACTTCCCCCAAAATATAACCTAGAGAACCTGGTATTCCTTGGTGGCTTCCCACCCAAATACTAAGTGGACATGACCCTGCTCATCTTCTAAGATCTTTCAAGGTATTTAGGCCAAGAACATTCAAATACTGGTAGAAAATTGCTCCAAAAGATAGCTGTGGAGAGACATTGGCAAAAATGAATGTTTAGAATGGCCAGTCAGAGTCAGGCTGGCAAAAAGGTGGGGTCCTGCCTGATGAACAGCTATTAAAAGGAGGAGAACTTCTAGGAGAGTAGTTAGATATGTGCTTAATGGGATTCGGACTCCCATGTAAGGTAGAAAGATTTAAAAGGAACAAAGGAAGTCCAGCGACATTAAGGAGTGTGTCATAGAACTGCCAAGAGTGCAGTTGGAAATAAGGGTTTAGCCTTATTGGGATTCAGATTCCCATATAAGGGGAAAGATTTTAGAAGAACGAAAGGACTCCTGTGAAATCACTTTAAAGTACTACGTTCTGAGAAGTGGAGAGTCAATAAAGGGAAGGCTCATAACATCAAAAACACGCTACCAAGAATATTCAAGACACTTAATAATAAACAAACTGAAGAAAGTGGGAGGACGAAGGGCTAAAGAAATAGTTCTGAGGGAAGAAAATCCTCAAACTATTTAGGATAAGACAGGAGAAGAGTCCTGTGTAACCTGGTAGTAACACTAGCCTAATACATTTTATGCATTTTTGGATGGCCTAATATTGATAATAAAAATAATAATAAAATTTATTTGTATCCCGCCCCTCTGAGAACAATTGGGGCGGCTGATATCACCAGTATATGGACTTTGAGTTTTGTTTTATGATTAACACAGCTAGTGCTGCACATTTGGGTGCGTGTATTAAATTATTAGTTCAGTGTCAAATAATGTACAGAATGGTCCTGACAGGCAAAAGACAGACACGTAAAAAAGAGCCACTTATCAGGTCCATTTTTTAGTGGCCATCAATGTAACACTAGGAGAAAAATGAGAACATGTGTTACACAAAAGTTAAACAAGACCTTTCTCTCACCTTGATACTTAAGCAAAAAACCTTCTCCTGTTCTGTGTTTTATACAAGATGGAGATAGCAACTCCAAGGCATGGGATCTTTAACCACCTCCAGATTTCTTTTCACCTCCTGTGCTAAGTACCAGGAACGGCATCCTAGCTTCTCTCATGGCGCCTTCAGATTCAGTTTTGAAAACCTTCCTTGGTTTATCACAGCTGGGATAGCTCCTGTTGAAGTCTCTGGTGCCTGCTGGTTGTTGACAGGGCATCTTATCTTCTCAAAACATTTACTTAACCCTTTGTCTTATAGCCCACATGGAACAATATGGAGGGGGAAATGGAGTTTGTGTTGATCTAGATTGTTAGACAGAATGGTGGCCTCTTGGGAAGTGTTATACATTAGACACAGTGTGGACTAATAGGCCTGGGTTAAACCATTTATTTTATTTTTTTGCAGGGGCAATGGAATGGCTACTGTATCCCAGATATGCAATAGTTCCTCAAGAACAATGACAATCACAGAACTTGAAGATGTTACTTTTTGGATTACAACTCCCAGAATCCCAGACAGCATAACAATAATTTATGAAGAGAAATGTAGGTACCAGGGAAAGTGAAACTCACATTATGAGAGAGAAATTTGGGCCATATGGACTGAGGACTGTAGAGTTCTAATCTCATGTAGAGTTCTAATCTCAAGTTTGTTGGCTTCCTGTGTAAAATGTCCTGTGGTGAGCCTTCTCCTACATCAGTGGGATTCCTCTTGAGGATGTACCTGGAGGTGTTGGCAGTTGCTGCAGGCAACAGAGTCCACTATGATTGGCTCTACCATCAGACAAAATGAATGGATACCCCAGACAGCAAATGCTAGGAGATGTCAGCAAAGTGCTGGAGTAGAAAGCTATGTGCCAGTTAGCTTGGCTGCTGGCATGTCCCTCAGTCTGCTGCCTTCAGGGGTGGCAGAAGATGCTTTCCCATTGCCATTGATGGATAAAGATTGACTTTTGTACATGGACTAGAAGAAAAACCAATCCAGGTGATATTTGTAAATGGAATGGAAAGAGGCACCATCTTGTTCTTCATCTCAAGCATCCAGATGTTTTCGGTGCCATTGGCATTCCTCACAGTGTCCCAGAGTGACTCTACAACTGGAGACATTGTGGGAAATGAAAATGGCATTTCCCATATTCACCCACTTGCAGTGGCCCAGCCCTTTGCTCCTTGGCCTATTCTCTCATTTGAATGCCTGCAGAAACTGGGAACTCTCTGTCCCAGTTGACTGGACAAAGATCTTTCTTCTAACAAATGCATGTACATTTGGGCTGGATCTTTGTGCCACACTTCTCAGAAGTTGAGTGTTTGTTGAATGGGTGAAGAACATCTGTAAAGAACTTGGGTTTCAGCTACCTGCACTGTGAATGTTTCGGGGTTTCCATATGCCTGTAAATCGCTCACAGAAATCAATGCAATTTACAAGCCTCAGCACTGGTGGGATTAAGGCCTTAGAACAGATAAAACAGAGTTTGGGAAGTTCCTTTGGGGGTGGGGATCCCAGCTCTGAGGAACTTTTCTAAGGTCCAAGATAATGTGATTTTCATAAACACTGGACAAACTTCACAGATATTATCTTAGCTCTTTCTTTCTCATGGTAAATACTAATCTGGGTGATTGTTCTTGCTTGACATGATGTTGGTTTATTCCATGAGAATCATTCAGAATGTCTCCTCTAGGGCAGGCAGTAAGTTATTTTCAAAGGTGTAGTGAAGAATATGCAGCTCTCCAGATGTTTTTGGACTGCGACTCCTATTAGTCCTAGCTAACATAGTCCATGATGAGGAATCAGGAGAGTTACAGTCTTCCATATGGAGTGGAGCACAGGCTCCCCACTTCTTCTGTGCATTCCAAGTGGAAGTCTGGCAAGTGAGATTATTCAGTGGTGGTCCTTATTCTGAGAGGGGGGAGGTCGCCTCACAAGGATGCCCTTTTGTTTGTACTACAAGTCTTTGTTTGTACTACAACCCCCCCCCACCCTTGAATCATGAGTCACCAACACATTTACTGTTGAGATGAAATTTGAACAGGGGGCTTCTAGCACACTGTGCTGCACTGGCCATTTCATCCCAAGAAGACGCATAAGAGTAGTTTTAACAATTCAGTTGATTCCACTTATGTTCTATGAAAAGGATCTTCTGTGGGTTTGTGTGTGTGTGTTTTGCTAAAATCCTTATTTTTTTACAAGACTCGAGCCTGGTTTCTGACAGGAATCAGGGGGCTGAGTGGTAGAACTAAAATGCTGAGGTTATTTTCTGTGTAATAACCAAAAGGAGTTTGTGAGTCTTATCACTTGAGATAAGAGCTTGGCTCCTAGCCCCTTCTTTTTGGACCTGACTGGCACCATTAAGTATACAACTCACCTAAAAGAGAAATGAGAGAGGATTTTTGCTAATCACTCCCTTCTTGCATGTCCCACCCACCTTTTCCCCCTTTATGTGGGAAAGTCGTATTAGGACCCCAAGGCTATAGTTGTACTTTTCAAGGGAAAGAGTACAATCCAGCCTCACTCAGATTGGCCAGTGATTTTATGGGCTGTGGCTCATAGTCAAAATCGTAAAATAATTGATTGCAATGGATCGTGAAGCTTTGGGGTTTATTTCAAGAGATGCTATTTAAAATTAGCTGTTACACTGTTTACACTGACCATACATTAAACAGCAGAACCATGATTGATGCTGTGTTTGTATGATGCCAGGCAGGCACGGGCGATTTGTAATGGAAGTCACAGACTTTCATCTTCAAGAAATATTTGTGAAAGTGCTTTTCTCCCTGCCTGCCTGCCTGTTTCCCCCCACTTCCTTGTCCAAATGATTGAAAAAACATTGGGAGTTTGCTGTTTGTCCACTGAGATCAAACGGACAGTATTAATTCTTATGGTAAGCAACGCTCTTATGGTGTAACCATCTCATCCAACATGAAAAACATTGCTACCTGTAGAAGATTCCTTTAAAAACACTTGCAGCTCATAAGGTGGTTGACCTAGCTTTTATCACAAGATAAGGAAATGGTTTGTTTCCTGCTAGGTCTTAGCCTTGGCATGGTGACAGAGGTTGTCATCTGAGGACTTTCTCTGGGTACCTTTACTCTCCATGCATCAGATCCTCCATGTATCTGTGGAAGTAGACCAAGTCTACAAAAGCTTATGCTACAACCTCTTTTGCACAGTTAGTCTCAAAGGTGCTACAAGATCTCTTCGCATACTGATGTACCATCTCTAGGGTAAATAAGGAGAGAGAGCTTTCTTTGGGGTGGATTCCTTTTTTGAAATTTTTGATGTTTCTATGTTTGTCTCAGTGAACTGTTGCTGTTTTAGCTGCTGTGTTAATTTTTCTGACCTAAATCTGATTTACTGCTGGAGAGTGAAGAATATCCCCGCAGGTATAATTATAATGGATCAGCCCTTGTACAAAGTGTCACAGACTCTCAGCCCCCCCAAAACCCCCATGATACAGTCACCTTAACACTACCATAATTCAGAAATGACTTGAAGGCACACAACAACAATAACAATAGCAATAGCAAGTACATTCCTGTACCACTTATCAGTGAACTAAGCACTTCCTAAGTGGTTTACAATGTGTAGCCTAATTGCCACCAACAAGTTGGATGCTCAATAACACAAATAATTATGCAGAAGAAGCCCACTTATAACTTGAAGTGGCAACCTCAATAGCATTTCTTATAGCACTAATTATTGCAGCTCTTGGTCATTTAACAATCTTGCACAGATTCGAAAAATGTGCACCTGTTTGTGCAACAGGCATTGGGTTAGTGCAAGGACACAGTTGGATGCAGGAGGCCTCTATGGTTTTTTTCCTAATATATTTTTTGAGATCTTGATTTTATTGATACCATAAGCCATCCAGGGAATATACACTGAAGCTGAAGGTACAGGACATAAATAATATGAATAAATAAGAAACAAATGTGCTTCTGCTACTTCCTCCCCATGAGAAATTCTAATCTATGTGGATGTTCTGACTTGACATGATACCCATTCCTTCTATGAAAATAATTCAGGATGTATTATTTTGCAGAAAGAAAAAACATTTGATTATAAAATATCAGAGGAAGAGTGAGGCCTGCCACCCCCATCAGGCCTGGCTTAAGGGAAGAAGGAGAGCCCTCCCTTCAGTCCATCTGCCTTGGTCTAAGGCCTCAGAGGGAGAGAACTGCTGGATCTGATCCCCTTCTTCACCGCCATTCCCTTTTCCTTTTGTGTTGTGTCTTTTTAGATTGTAAGCCTGAGGGCAGGGAACCATCTAATTAAAAATATTAATTGTAAGATGCTCTGATAGCCTTTAGATGGCCATAATAACTCTTTGAATGGTTCTTCACCCCTTCTTGTCCCTTTTCTCCTCTTTCTTTTTCTCCTTCTCCTATAAAGCAGGATTAAGACCTTCCTTTTAAAAAATGCTTACAATTTATAGCAAATTGCTATTCTTTAATCATGTTTCTATTTGGAAATACACTTGTAGTTGAATAGAATGCCTCAGAGAGAAATGGTCTCTGCTACCTTTGAGGTTTGTAAACTGAGGTTGGATGGCCATCTTTTGGGAATGCTGTAGTTGTGTATTCCTGCATGGCAGGGGGTTGGACAAGATTGAACTTGAGAACCATTTCAGCTCTAAGATTCTGTTTGATCCTCCTTTTTAGAGGCATGTGGCCTATATTTAATTTTTTTTTAATTGTGGCTGATTGATTTATTTGTGGAGGGGGCTGCTTTCCTACTTTCCCACACAAATACACACACATACACCAGCAACAGAACAGCACTAAGGAGGTCCCAATAAAGGTCTTATCCAGAAAGGAAAAAAGGTGCTGGAAATACCCAGACTTTCCAATTCTTTTTCTTTTGGTTGTATCTGTATATTCATGGTTTTGAATGCATACTCTTTCAAAAAATACCCTGGGTTTCCTTGATTTCCACCTCACCCCTGTGTCCTTCCTCCTCCCTCTCCCACAATAATGTGTTACATCTAAATCCAGAAAATGTTTCAGAAACCGATTTTCACCAATTTCCACTTGTTGTTACTGTTCTGTGCCTTCGATGCAGGGGTCGGCAACCTCCGGCCCGCGGGCTGGATGCAGCCCATGGAGACCTTTCTGCTGGCCCATGCCTTCCCCTGCCGCTGCTGTCGCTGCCGATTGCAGCTTCTGCAGCTCCCGGCTGCCGCCATTTTTTCAAAATGGTGGCAAAATCTTGCACAACCTCCTCCGTGGACGCATGAGACTTCGCCACCATTTTTTTTAAAAAAATGGCAGCGCCTAGAGGCAAAGTCTCGCGCGACCACAAGTAAGGTTGCGCGAGACTTCTCCGCCATTGGCGGTGGCCTCTGAGAGGCCCGCTGCAGCCGCCGGAGCCCTTGAATAGGCCTCCGGTGGCAGCAGGGGGCTTCTGCGAGGCCCGATGCCGTCGCTGGTGCCCTCCAAGAGGGCCCCGGCAGTGTCAGCGGGCCTCTGGATGGCCGGTTTCTGTCGCTGGCACCCTCCAGGAGGGCTCCGGTAGTGGCAGCGGGCCTCCGGGAGGCACAATGCCGTCACTGGCACCCTCCAAGAGGGCCCCGGCAGTGTCATCGGGCCTCTGGGAGGCCGGTTGCCATCAATGCCGCCCTCCAAGGGCCCCAATGGTGGCAGGGGCCTCTGGGAGGCCGGTTGCCGTTGCTGGGGCCCTCCGGAGGGCTCCGACGGTGGATGGGCCTCTGGGAGGCCGTTGCCATCACGGTGCCCTACAAGAGGGCCCCGGTGGAGGCAGGGGGCCTCTGGAGGCGGTTTGCCATCGCTGGGGCCCCAAGAGGGCCCCCGGCAACGCCATCGGGCCTCCAGAGGCCCGCTGCCACCACCGGAGCCCTCTTGGAGCGCCCCAGCGATGGCAAAAGGGCCGGCAAAGAGGAGGAGGCCCCTGCGCTGGCATCCCCCAATGGCTTTTTTGCTGGCCTCTGACGGGGCCTGGGGCCCGTCAGGGGCCAGCAAAGAGGGAGCCCAGCGCGGCAGCCCCCCCAGCTTTTTGCCAGCCTCTGATGGGGCTGGGGCCCGTCAGGGCCGGAAGAGAGGGAGGCCTCCAGCTCTGGCAGCCTCTGCGGCTTTTTTGCTGGCCTCTGATGGGGCCTGGGGCCCCTTCAGGGGCCTGCAAAGAGGGGAAGGCCTCCAGCGCTGGCGGCCCCCGCCGGCTTTTTTGCCGGTCTCTGATGGGGCCTGGGGCCCCATCTTGAGCCCGCAAAGAAGAGGAGGCCGGGCCCCCGGAGGGTGGAAGCTCCGCCCCCAGCATGCACTCTGCCCCCGGAGGGTGGAAGCTCACCCCCCCACCTCGGCCCCCCAGTGCCTGAGGGGCAGCAACCCGCCCCCGCTCAAAAAGGTTGCCTACCCCTGCTTCGTGTTTCTGACTGATGGTGACCCTAAGGCCTACCATGGGGTCTTCTTGGCAAGTTTCTTCAGAAGGGGTTTGCCACTGATGTCCCTAAGGCTAGATACAGTGGTGTTTATCACACATACTCTTTAAAGTGCTACTATTCCACTTTGACTGCTCTAGCTGCCTCCTATTGCATCTGGGATTTGCAGTTTTAAGGAGGGGTATTGAATTCTGCCTGAAATTCTAAATACCCCCTATAAAACTGCAAATCCCAGAATGCAACAGGAGGCAGCTAGAGCAGTCAAAGTGGAATAGTAGCACTTTAAGAGTATACTGTGATAAACATCAGTGACTTGTCCAAGGTCTCTTTAATGGGTTTCCATGGCTGAGGAGGGATTTGAGCCCTGATCTCCAGAGGCTTGGTCCAATGTTCAAAGCACTCTACGCACTGGCTTTCTAATTTCCACTTAGCCCCTTTTAATTATTATTCAGGAGTTATAGCCACATTGTGAAGTGCTTTAGCCTTAGGATTGTTTTTTCCTTATTGCTAGAATTACCCTTTCCCCCCTCATTTGATCTCTACTAAATCTAGCTCCTGAAAATTTGTCCTGCTTCTCAAAGACTCCATTTTTGAAGAATTGCACAGCGTTTTCCTAACGGGCACACAATGTAACCTGAATGGAACAAATGTTATCACAGAGCCACATCTCATTCAGTACTCATCCTGCACCCATCCGGCCTTCTCCCGTTCCTGGTCAAAAACGGGAATGATTGCTTTTGGGCTGTTCCGGTGATTGTGTGCGATAATCCTACCGGTCTCAATCCATCCTGTCTTCTGATTGGTCAGGACTACCTCCTCTCCATCTGTCCTAGAACATCCCCAAACTCTACTCTTCTTCCAGTGGTGACACAAGGAAAGTGACACAAGTAATTTAATTTTTTTCTATGTTTTAATTTGTTTTTTTAAAAGATTATAGCTGTTTATCACACTATGTTAACAATAAAAAAAACAATGCAGCTTGCAACCAAAACATTTTTGGGCATCCTTCAAATGCCAAAGTGCGGGGGAGGGGGGTTACTACAAAACTCACAGCAACAGTGCGCATGTGCAAAAAGGGACACGGTAGAATGACAGAGCCATTACTGCAGAACAGCAAAGGATGTGCAAAAGTAGAATCATAGAGTTGGAAGAGACCTCTATCCAGTCCAACCCTCCTGCCAGCAAGAAATCTCAATCAAAGCATCCTTGACAGATGTCCATCCAGCCTCTGTTAAAGACCTCTAAGGAGGAGACTCTACTACACTCTGAGGGAGAATCACCCAAGCCCTTACTGTCAGGAAGTTCCTCCTAATGTTGAGGTGGAACTCTTTTCCTGGAGCTTGCATCCATTGCTCCGGGTCCTAGTCTCTGGGAGCAGCAGAAAACAAGCTTGCTTCTCTCCTCATATGACATCTTCAATAGTTATTTAATCAGGGCTATCATATCACCCCTTAACCTTCTCTTCTCCAGGCTAAAACACTGCACTATTATGAGTCAAATGTGGTAACACCTATTCCCATATCAATTAGTTTAGCAGAGTGTTTCTGGAACACGATCAGAACATTATGGATGCTAGTGAAAGAATCTCTTAGTCTAGTTCTGCAAACACAAACAGACAGGTCAGGAGATAGTGGGTTAAATAAACGCAGGTGGGGAGTGGGGTTAAAAAGTTCTTGGGAATGCCAGGAGTTCCTTGGGAATACTTAGAGAGGGGGAAAGCATCATACAGATCTCCAAAATAAAATTGGTTCGAATAAGAGCAAAATCTGGGACTTCAGTGACTTTTTTCTTCTCTGAATAGGTTCATAGATAGGTTTTATTAATACTGCATTTAAATTATTGTTTAGGTAATAATCTACGTTTTTAACTTTTATAAACACCCTAAACCCTTCTGTGAAACAAGAACAGCATAAATACCCGTCTGTCAGCAAACAAAAAGTAAACAAAACATCAGATTATTCACTGGCATCACCTGAATATGTAAGTCTAATTTTTTAGTTGACCAATATTTATTTAGTTAGTTGACTCTAGGGTTGGTGATGAATGCTGGGAATGCAAGAAGAATTAGCTGCAAACATAGGGCTGTGGTGATTCTTCAGTTTTGCAAAAGTCTTGCGGGGATTATTCCATGGAAAATAGGCATGCTTTTTTTCGGTTCCACCTATTTTGTATAGAAAAAATGTTTCTTTATAAAAAAAATGCTTCCTGTTAAGGACATGGCTGTCATCTTGTTCACAGGTGAAGTCACACTTAGTATGCTGAGTGAATTTTTGCCATGGTGCTTCAGATATATTCTGCTGACAATGGGCAAAGGAAAGTCATGCACATGGCAATGTTGTGCATTGTGACTACACACTGTGGTTGTGCGCTGTGCATTCCACTTGCTGTGAACAGTTTTTGCAATGCACCTAGTCATTGATATGTGCTGCACAATGTTCCTATTGTGCATGGGAGTTGAACATTGCTGATGTAGTGTTTGTTTGTTTTTTGTAGGTGCACAGAAACCAAGTGCATATGTGTGGAAAATGATTTCCTGAAAGACTTCCCATATTGGGAGAATATTGTAGAGAGATCTTTATATTCTCCAACGGCAGGGAGAGAAAGCTAAGGAAATTATTCAACGTTGTATGCAAGGATGAACAATGTGAAGATTTACATCCCTGTTCTCTCCCAACCAGTTGCAACAGCCAGACATAGATGTGTTAAATTGTTCACGGGGGGAAATAGTTCTTTACTCGTGCAATCTTTGGGGTTTTCCACACAACACTGCTGAACTGATTGGTGAAACCGCTGTCAGGAGTGGTAGCAACTGGGCATTGTCTCTGTGGTCAGAGCAAGTGGCGTTCCCACACGTTCACAGCAGTGGAAGACATGACCGCATGGGGAATATATCCCAAGACAATCACAGTAGGGAAATCTTACATGGTTGGACAATGCCAGGAGGGCACCTGGTAAAGATCACTTAACACCGCCAGCCCTCACTCCGATTCAGCATTACCTTTTAGGCTTTCCGAGATAATGGAAGTTGGCAAGCTTGTTCATTTTAATCAGTTCAAGGCAAGGCTGAGCAATATAAATGACTCTCTGGGGAGGAGACAGGATTCCACATTCCAAATGGGTATGATCAAATGCATTACTCCCAATTTTAAAGCCAAGGGATGGGACAGGACTAGATGGGATGAGTGAGTTTGTTGAGTTTCAAATAATAATAATAATAATAATAATAATAATAATAATAATAATAATACTTTTATTTCTATCCTGCTTTTCTGTAGCAAGACAATCAAAGCGGCTACCAACTAAAAACATCCATATACAATATTATACATAAAATTGTAACATCCTCCTCCCCTTAAAGAAGAATCAGAGGGATGTTTCCAGAATTCAGCATCTGGAGGTCAGTTTCGTCACTCTGTATGCCATATGTGAATGTTGTTCATGCAGAAGAGAAAACAGGAAGGAACCATTTTTAAAGAAAAGGAAAGGTACATTACAGTAACTAGGAATGAATAGAGTATCCTCTGTCATTCATTTCCTAATTTTAAAAATTGGGTTTCTCAATAGTAGGGAAGCCACATTGGAAAGAATATTAGAGCACTGAGATATCTGTGCAGTTTTCTCTTGGTTTTTGAATGCTCCAAAGTATTCTGGTGGATTTTTCTGTGCAGAGAAACCTTTTTTTTGGCAAAAAATTACCGCAAATGTTCTATTCAGAAAATGAGTTTCCAGAGCAATAAATAGTGTTTAATTTTGGAGCATGAAATGTGGAGGTTTTGGTACAAAAAAAATCCTCTGGAACACTTCAGAACTCTTGAATTTGAGGAGAAAATGCTGCAAACCCCCCCCCCCCCCCACACACACACACAGCAGTGAGAACACAATTATTCCTCTTTGCATATAAGGATGAAAGAATCAAGGATTTACATAATATTCACAGCTTGGAAAGTTTACCTTTTTGGATTATAGATCCCAGAAATGACCATGCTGGCTAGGAAATTGGGGGAATCATAGTCCTTAGAAGTCCTCCTAAATCCAACCATCTCCATAGGGGAATTTATGCATACATAAGACACCAATGGGATTCTAGACTTAATATTCTTGTTCGATGCCAGAGTGAATCTATGCCACACAGTCTGGACGGGTCTTAACACTATGACCTGGAATTCAGTATGGGATGTATGTTGTCATAAGTGGACTTAGCTCTGTGGGAAATAGAAATGACCAGGTTCTCAATGTCTGTATTCACCTAGGAGCTGCTGTGATGTTATTCTGTAAGCCCATCTATTTTAAATGGATTGACTGATGCACAGGGGTAACCAATGTGCATCTAGATACTGGCTAGGAAGTGCTGAAACACAACATCAATGTCTGAGGTACACTAAAAGTGTCCAGTGCTCACCAGAAGTGCCCAATGTGCATCAGAAGTGGCTGACTCTCATTAGAACACTCTTGTTGGTAACCTGATACACATGCTAACATTCACTAACAGGGTTTTGTTGCTCCTCTGCAATGTAGCTAAGAATGTGTAATGTTTGCAAGGTAGACTGTGATGTAGATCTCATCCTCTATTTATCTACCAGTTGGCATGGTGGCTTCTCAAGGAACCTTAGCAATTGCAGTATTGTGAAGGTGCTGAAATCTCCCTGCTGATGATCTATGGCTCTTATTCCCCTTTTATCTTCATCTGTCTTGCTTATCTTCTGATCGATCTGACTGAAAACAGAAGACTGCATTTTCATTAACTCCACAGAGGCCCAGGAGGACTGTTGCAACAGGAATCACATTGAATTGGAGTCTGAAAAAGTATTTTGTTGGACCACAAACTCTAGAATTTCATCATCTGGCAGTAATCTAATCAGCAGCTTTTCCAAGGTTTGAGGTGAGTTTAAGCTTCTCTACTGCCCCACCATAGCTCTTTGCCATGCAAAGGCCAAATTGACAATTTAAATTCTAATATTAATTTGAGTACTCCATTTCTTCTATTGGCTATTATTATTATAGAAAATGAAAAAAAAACCCTACATATGGGGGAGAAAAGCAGATTTATAGCCCTCTTTATAGAACTACAATTCCCAGGATTCAAGAGGAGCCAGTGCCATAACAATTATGATATTTAAGTTTGCATCAATAACCTTCAACTGTGTAGTGCTGATAATATATATGGCTTATAATATTATTCCTAGAATTCTTATGTCTGTATTTGTTCTTAGCACCTCATAATTTCTTTTAGGATAAAGCCTATGCATTTAAGTGCATAAAGTTCAGCCAACAGTCTCTGTGAGTCTTCCCTCCTTGCATTAAAATCTCTTCAAAGTGTTATTAACAATTGACATGGTGGACCCATATGTCTGTTTCATCCAGATACTGAGGAGTTATGTAGGGAAATGACTTACACGATTCCCTGAATATAAAACATAAACAGATAAACTTCTTAGTGGTGATGGAAAAGTTACTTGTTTGAACTATGAATCCTTGGTCTCCCAACCAGCATGTCCAGAATTGTTTCAAGATGGACTCACCAGTGGCATTAAGGAAATTGCTGCTAACAGCTGCACTACACTGCAGCTCTATGCAGACATGGCATTATACAAGGTTTTATATAATGTGATGTGGCCTCTATAGACTTACACATATACATATACATAGGCCACATGTGGCCTCCAATGGTATTTTTATGGCCTGCCACAGCTCCAGAATCATGAGACTAACCTTTTTCTGGCCAAATGAAGAGGGCAAATTGCTGGTCCTGGAAGATCTGAGTATAACAAATTACATCTAAAAACTGTAAGTTTCAAGGTTTCTCAAATACTGTTTAACACCAAAAAAGCCACCCATAAAACACTTTTTTTTTTGGTAGAATCAGAACTCGACATCCAGTCACTTTTTGGGGGGAAGGGGTAATCCTTGGGGTCCCCCCAGATCTGTCACAATTGTCTACTGCTGAAGGACATATCCATACATTCCACTCTTTTATCCTTGAATGGATTGTCCCAATCTGTGTGTGTGTGTGTGTCTGTGTCTGTGTGTAGACTTGCCCAATACCCTAGGCATCACATTTTCTTTTCCATCAAATAATTGTAGAAGAACTGTAAGGACAGCATCAAGCTGTATGAAATTCCCAAGTAGAAGAGTTAATAGGGTGGGAGGCCATTACTCTATTGTGGTTCCTTGACTGTATAAGATTCCTCTATAGAGTTAGCAAAATGAAAGGAGAAAAGCGGCCAAAGCTGTCTTCTTCCAAATTTCAAGAGAAGAGCAATTTCAAGAGAAATTACAAACATGAATTCATTTAAAATAACAACGCCACACAATTCAGAGTTCAGTTTATGCTTCCTTCTAACCCTTGTCCACCTTGCTGCTACTGGTGCCTTCCCCTGTTTTATGGTCCCTGATGCTACCATAACTAAACATCAATTTCCTGTTATTAAGTCTCATAAAATTATGGCTACCTTTATTATAGTTAGCATTGCTGTTGCTAGCTGGCACTGCACTTTGGTTTATGGCACTGTTGTTTTTGGTGCATGTAGGAAAACCTTTGAACTTGCTTTACAGAACTTCTGAAGGACCTTCCCAGGCCTCTGACAATGAAGTTTAACCTTCTCAAGCAGGCGAGGGCAATGGGAAACATTGCTGCTGAATATGTCAGTGTTTATGTCATACATTCCTTTCCTGTGGTTATACCACACTAACTTGCATTAAGGGGAGATGAACTTGAAAAGGTTATGTTTTCGAACACAACTCTCAGAATCTCTCAGCCAGCATGGTCACTTGGTAGGCTGGTTGGTGGTTTCTGATGAAAAAGTCCTCTGGATAATAGTTGCCAGCCTGGTCCTAGCCAGCTGGACTAAATGTCCCACAGAAGACCTGAAAGTATAGGCAGATTATATGGGATCCCATAGGTAACCTGGGCACAAACCATATAGGGCTTTAAATGTAACAGCTAACACTTTATATGTTGCCTGTAAACTAATTGGCAACTAGTGGAGTGATTTTAATTTAAGTATAATAAGATCACTCTTAGATGCACCAGTAACCAATGAGACTGTCATGTTTTCTGAAGTTTCCAAATTTTCTACAGAAGTAGCCCAATATACTGGGCACTGCAGAAGTCCAGCGTTGAGGTTACCAGTGCATGCACTACCATCTTTAGCTCCTCCAGCTCTAAGAAAGGGGCAAGTGGCATATTGATAATAAGCAGACCTGGCTGTTGTATCTATCTGGAGTGTCATTTGGAGCAGTGGATTCAGAAGCATCTGTGAATACCATCGTTGAAGGGGTGTGGTGTCACTGTGATTGCTGTTATCTGGTGCGGGTACCTGGAAAGGGCTAGGGGGTGATAGTGAGGGAGCAGAAGCAGACTGCCCTGCTCTCCTTTCCTTTCTCTGCCTTGCTTTTCTGCCCCTGGCCAGCCTCCAGAAGGCCCATGCAGGGTCTGGCTCAGCTGCTCATACAATAGCCGTGCCAGACTCCAAATGGAAGGCATGCCTTCTGGCAGCTACACTAAATCCTAAATGGAAGAAATTGCCCAGCAGCTGTACCAGATCGTAAAGAGATGGCATTGCCTCTTCCCCCAGCAATAGTTGCTGTTGGGGGCCATGCTTTGGTCTCTGGAGGGCCTGTTTAGGGTCTGGCGCAGCTGTGGGCCAAGCAAGAAATGCCCTTTCTCACTCACCCAGTAGCCACACCAGCCCCACTGAGTGTACCACCCCACTGGATATAGACCCTCCCCAGGCTGTTCACCAGTGTAGTCCTCACACCCCACACCAAGTTAGTGATGCCTCTGAGTGTAGCCCCATCCAGGACCATTATTATTATTATTAAACTTTATTTCTAGAGCACTGTAATTATACACAGCGCTGTACAAAGTCGGTAAAATGAAGGAGTAAATAAAAGCCTGCCCAAGGCGTATACTCTAAGATAATAACAATTAAATAGAGGAATCGATAAAAGTACCATAAGAAAAGACAAATTAAAAACATCAAATATAAAAGCAAATCACATCCATCAACATTATCCAGAAAGCCAGGATGACAATCACAATTCCCTGAGAACACTTCCCTAAACAATATGGTTGTCAGCTCAGCTTTAAAAGCTGTTAGGGAAGTGATGAGCCGTGCATGCAGAGGAAGAAGGTTCCAGGAATGAGGGGCAGCAAGAGAGAAGGGACAGATCCGGGACGGGGCAGAGAAGATCCTGGGTTGAGAGAGGAGATTTTGGCTACCCGAGCGGAGAGTGCGAGTAGGGATGTAGGGAGAGAGAAGATCAGTTAAATAAAGAGGGGCCAGCCCATGCAGGGCTGGTGAGTAGCAAAAGTTTGTACCTGATGCGGAAAGGAAGAGGGAGCCAGTGAAGGGAAGATAACAGAGGGGAGACATGATCATAACGGCGAGCGAGTGAAATAATGCGTGCAGCTGAATGCTGAACAGAAATTAATGGGTGGAGATGAGAGAGAGGAAGCCCTGCCAGGAAGAGGTTACAGTAGTCTAGTTGTGAGACCACTAGGGCATGGACCAGTGTTTTTGTGGTAGAAGCTGAGAGATATGGATGGATTTTGGCAATATTATAGAGAAAAAATCTACAGACTTTGGCTGTAGTCTGGATCTGGGGGATAAGTGACAAAGAGGAGTCAAAAATGAAACCAAGACTGTGGGCTTCCTGGACCGGCTGGATAGAGATGTTATTGATGGAAATAGAAAAGGAATAGTGAAGAGTGGGCTTAGGAGGGAAAACAAGAAGCTCAGTCTTGGACATATTGAGCTTCAGACGCCGATGGTGCATCCAGTGGGAGACAGCTGTTAAACAGGATGACACTTGCTGTTCTAGCTCTGGTGAAAGATTGGGGTGGAAAGGTACAGCTGGGTATCATCGGCGTACAGATGGTAGGAGAAACCAAAAGAACTGATAAGTTTGCCAAGGGAGAGTGTGTATAAAGAGAACAAAAGGGGACCCAAAACAGAGCCCTGAGGAACTCCAACAGATAGGGGGACAGAAGACGAGGTCTGACCACCCGAGACCACTGAAAAAGATCTATCTGACAAGTAAGATGTGAACCAATCGAGAACAAGGCCCGAGAAACCAAGGTCAGAAAGTACATCTATTAGGAGACAGTGGTCGACGGTGTCGAAGGCCGCAGACAGATCGAGAAGGACGAGGATAGAGTA